>NW_017672050.1:76180-223262 GCF_001879085.1 Nicotiana attenuata | reverse complement strand
TAGTCTTATTCTTGAGGTTATTTGATTAGAGTTTTGAGATCTGCAAAAATAAAAATCCAATCGTTCATGCATTTTATTAGTTTTAAACATGTATATCACTATTGTTTGTCCATTATTTGCATATTGAAAAGTGAAGTTTAAAAGAGCTGGCCTATGAGTTGAATCAATGTTAATCTGTGTCAAAGGTCTTAAATTAGAAACCCATGTCTTTAATCTCATGTTCATGTATCAGTACTGATTTTGTTTGCGACATTGCCTGGACAATTTGGACCATAAGGACTGGGCCTAACGTTGGCCCGGTTACATATTAAACAAGCCCAAATATTATCAGCCCATTGAATCGATTAATTTGCTATGTTTTGGCCTGTAGGGACTTGATCCTGAGTCCCAGCTTCAGTTTTGCATCCGAATTGGGCTCATCCTGGGGCCCAAAATTTGGATAACTTTTACGAACGGAACTGGAAGCACTTTCCTTTTCCCTGGGCCAGATTCTCACCAAGTTCCCTTCATTTTGGACTGGGCTGGTTTCGAGCCCAACGTGTTGGAAGTCTTGGATCATTTTTGGATTTAATGGTTTTAAAATTGGAATGTAGGCATCGGGCCTTTCGAGTTAAGTGGCAGACCCGAACAAAGGGCTTCTTCAATAATGGAGGTCGTCCTTGTTTGAGTTTGGGCTTGATCTTGGGGCCTAAATTTTCTTGAATACTTGATGTTAGTTATTTCTTAGTGTTACTTATTAAAGTCATTTAATTAGAATGGAGGACAACCATAATAGATAATAATAGCTCATTAGTTCTCCGAATTTTAGTTCGAATAGCCTTTAATAACGGAATTGAGGTGCGCCACGCCAAATAAATCACAAATTGCGTGGCCCTTTTTAATCATATCTTTAAAATCCTTAGAACTCGGGACGTGCCATTTAAAGAATTTTCATGGCCTCCTACAAAGATAACAACACTTTAGTTGCTTTAGGCGCGTTATATAAAAATTTTACCTTCTTAAACTCGGGTGTGCATTTCATGTGACCCAAATCCAAATCCTAAAACGTTGAATAAAATGTGTTTCGGATTGCGGGTGCATTTCATGTGACGCGATCCAAAGACACGTTT
Organism: Nicotiana attenuata; assembly: GCF_001879085.1. NCBI lineage: Eukaryota > Viridiplantae > Streptophyta > Magnoliopsida > Solanales > Solanaceae > Nicotiana > Nicotiana attenuata. Next base: position 222,153 of record NW_017672050.1, on the reverse strand, counting down.
TAAACGACGTTCAATCTTCCTTAAATTAATTAAAAGCGGTAAATAATTTAAAAATTGCACTATAGGTTGAACATGTATTAAAATCAGATAATAGGCCAATTATAATAGTTTAAGCGACCGTGCTAGAACCACGGAATCCGAGGGTGCCTAACACCTTCCCTCGGGTTAACAGAATTCCTTATTCAGAATTTCTGGTTTGTAGACTTCAAAAGGAAAGTCGAAATCTTTCTCGATTTGGGATTTGAAATAAATCGGTGACTTGGGACACCAGAAAACAAACTATCCCAAGTGGAGACTCTGAACAAAAATTGAATAAATAATCCCATTTTGAATAATGTCACTTAAACTGGAAAAACTCCCTTATACGATATCCTTCGGGGGTAGTGTGTAAAAAAGGAGGTGTGACAGCCGATCCACAATCATCCAAATCGAATCGAACTTCTTCAAAGTCCGAGGAAGACCACTCACAAAATCCATTGTGACTCTCTCCCACTTCCACTCGGGAATAATCATCCGCTGAAGTGCGCCACCCGGTCTCTGATGCTCGTATTTCACCTGCTGACAGTTGAGACACCGAGCCACAAATCCTACAATGTCTTTCTTCATTCTTCTCCACAAATAGTGTTGCCTCAAGTCCGGATACATCTTCGCGACACCCGAATGAATGGAATATCGCGAGCTATGGGCCTCCTCCAATATCAACTCCCGAAGCCCATCCACATTGGACACGCAAATCCGGCCCTGCATCCTCAACACGCCATCATCGCCGATGGTCACATCTCTGGCATCATCATGCTCCACCCTATCCTTGAGGACAAGCAAATGCGGATCATCATACTGGCGCTCTCTTATGCGATCATATAAGGATGACCGAGAAACCACACAAGCCAACACCCGACTAGGCTCCGAAATATCTAGTCTCACCAACCGATTGGCCAAGGCCTGAACATCAACTGCAAAGGGCCTCTCCCCAACTGTAATGTACGCCAAACTCCCTATACTCACTGCCTTTCGGCTCAAGGCATCGGCCACTACATTGGGCTTTCCCGAGTGAAACAGAATGGTAATATCATAATCCTTAAGTAACTCTAGCCATCTACGCTGCCTCAAATTAAGATCCTTTTTCTTGAACAAATGCTGAAGATTGCAATGATCAGTGAATACCTCACAAGATACGCCATACAAGTAGTGCCTCCAAATCTTTAAGGCATGAACTATGGCAGCCAACTCCAAAACATGAACAAGGCAGTTCTTCTCGTGGGGCTTCAACTGACGAGAAGCATAAGCAATAACTCTACCCTCATGCATCAATACATAACCAATCCCAACTCTAGAAGTATCGCAATATACCGTATATGAAACTGAAGCTGACGGCAAAACCAATACTGGAGCTGTGGTCAAAGCTGTCTTGAGCTTCTGAAAGCTCTCTCGCACTCGTCCGACCATACAAATGGAGCACCCTTTTGAGTCAACTTGGTCAAGGGCGATGCTATAGAGGAAAATCCCTGAACAAACCGGCGATAATAACCCGCCAAACCAAGGAAGCTACGAATCTCTGTGGCTGAGGACGGTCTAGGCCAACTCTGAACCGCCTCTATCTTCTTCGGATTGACCTGAATACCCTCGCTGGAACCACGTGTCCCAAGAAAGCCACTGAACTGAGCCAGAACTCACACTTGGAGAACTTTGCATAAAGCTTCTCCTCCCTCAATCTTTGCAATACAACTCGCAAATGATGCGCGTGCTGCTCCTGACTACGCGAGTGCACCAGAATATCATCAATGAAAACAATAACGAACGAATCCAGATAAGGCCGAAATACACTGTTCATCAAATGCATAAACGCTACTGGGGCATTGGTCAGCCCAAAACACATAACAAGAAACTCATAGTGCCCATATCTAGTCTTGAAAGCAGTCTTAATAATATCTGAATCCTTGATATTCAACTGGTGATAGCCCGAACGGAGATCAATCTTGGAGAACACCCTCGCTCCCTGAAGCTGGTCAAATAAATCATCAATGTGGGGCAGGGGATACTTGTTCTTCACTGTTACTTTGTTCAATTACCTGTAGTCAATGCACATTCTCATGGTGTCATCCTTCTTCTTCACAAACAGAACCGGTGCACCCCACAGTGACACACTAGGCCGAATGAACCCCTTATCTAGGAGTTCCTGAAGTTGATCCTTCAATTCTTTCAACTCCGCTAGTGCCATGCCATATGGTGGGATGGAAATGGGCTGAGTGCCCGGCACCAGGTCATTACCAAAATCAATATCCCTGTCTGGTGGCATGCCCGACAGGTCTGCAGGAAATAAATCGGGAAACTCCCTCACGACCGGAACAAAATCAATGCTAGGAGTCTCGGCTCCAACATCCCTCACGAATGCCAAATATGAAAGGCAACCCTTCCCAACCATACGCTGGGCCTTTATGAAAGAGGTCACCCTACTCAGAATATAATCAGTCACACCACGCCACTCGATCCTCGGTACACCCGGTATAGCCAAAGTGACTGTCTTAGCATGACAGTCTAGAATAGCATGAAATGGAGATAACCAGTCCGTGCCCAAAATAACGTCAAAGTCCACCATGCTCAATAATAATAGATCGACTCGGGTCTCCAGACCCCCAATAGTCACCAAACACGACTGGAACACATGGTCTACAATGATAGTATCGCCCACCGGGGTAGATACATGAACAGGTCAAGCAAGACACCCTCGGGACGTACCGAAATGATGAGCAAAATATGAGGACGCATAAGAATAGGTGGAACCTAAATCAAATAAGACTAAGGCATCTCTGTGGCAGACTGAAACAATACCTGTAATGACAGCATCTGAAGCTATGGCATCTGTCCTGCCTGGAAGAGCATAAAAATGAGCCTGACCACCGCCTGATCGACCTCCACCTCTGAGGCGACCCCTGGCTGGCTGACCCTCACCCCTAGCTGGCTGGGTGGGTGCTGAAGAAACTGGACCAGAAGACGAGGGCTGACCCCTCTACTGAGATGAGCAAGCAGCACGACGAGGACACTGCCTCCACATATGTCCAAACTCTCCGCACTCAAAACAACTCCCAGGTGCTGGAGAATGGGACTGAAGGGAACCCCTCGTGCTGGAGTGACTAGCTGACGCACTCGGCCTAGAAGAACCCTGAACAGACGGGGCACGAGATGAACTCTGTGTTAGAAGAGCGCTGAGTGAACGCTGACCCTGCTGATAACCATGATAACCACGACCTGAAGATACCCCATGATACTCGGGACGGGCCGAGTGAGCGGGTCTGAAAGAACGACCCCTACCATGCTGGAACTGGCCCCTCGAAGAAGCGCCACTGTAACTGCCAGAACCTCGAGGCCTCTTGGCCTCCCTCTCCTCTTTATCCTAATGGAGAACTGCCTCAATCTCTCAAGCTATATCAACCACCTCCTCGAATGTAGCACCCGATACTCTCTCTCTAGTCGTAAGAACACAGAGATGGTAGTTAAGGCCATCAACAAATCTCCTGATCCGCTCACGATCAGATGGAACCATCCTAACGCATGACGAGCCAACTCTAAAAACCTCATCTCATACTGAGACACAGTCATATCTCCCTGCCGTAGCCACTCAAACTGCCTGCGCAGCTCCTCTCTGCGGGACTGCGGTACATACTTTTCCAAGAAGAGAGTGGAGAACTCCTTCCATGTCAAAGGCGCTGCACCAGTCGGCCTACGCCTCTCGTACGCCTCCCACCAAGTGAAGGCAGCCCTAGTAAACTGAAAGGTGGTGAATGCCACACCACTAGACTCAAGAATCCCTACTGTACAGAACATCCGCTGACACCTGTCAAGAAAACCCTGGGCATCCTCTCCCTCAGCACCACTGAATGTCGGAGGCTGGAGTCTACCAAACCTCTCAAGGCGACGCTGCTCATCCTCAGAAATAGCTGGAACCCTGAACTCCTGGACTGGTGCAACTGGCTGAGCTAGAGGTGCCTCTAGAGTCTGTAATCCCTGCACTACCTGCTCAGGTGTGCGACCAGCGGGGGTCTGATTACCTCCCCCAGCCTGCGAAGTAGCTGCTGCTGTGGTGGCTGAAACTGCCTGAGCCAGGCCTGTACAAACTGTCAAAATCTGTGCCAAGGCCTCCTAAAGACCCGAAATCACGATGGGCACAGCTGGTGCCTGAACTGGTACTGCTGGAGCCTGGTCCTGAGCTGGGGCAACTGGTGGATCAACAGGCGCTGCCCCTGCTGCCCTGCCCCTGCCACAACCACGACCGCGTCCACGGCCTCTAGTGGCCTCAGTGGGTGGTACTGGTGGTCGTCCGCCATGTCTGGTAGCTCGCGTCCTCACCATCTGTGAGAGAATAGAATAATAGAAGTTTAGTTCTCGGTTCGACAAAGCCGCACGACAAGAATTTCAAGAATGTGAAGTTTTCCAAAAGGTTCTACAGCCTCCGGAGGATAAGTACAGACGTCTCCGTACCGATCCGCGAGACTCTACTAAACTAGCTCATGACTCGTGAGACCTAGTAATCTAGGCTTTCATACCAACTTGTCACGACCCAATTCCCGAACCCGGCCGTGATGGCGCTTCTCATGAAGACAAGGCCATCCAGAACAACGCAAATACCTCTTTTTAAATAATTTATAAACATTAAATAATCTAAAACAGGATAGCCATAAATGCGGAAACAACGATAATAACCAGGGAAAACATCCCGACACATCCCAAACCGGGGTGTCACAAGTCATGAGCTACTACAGAGTTTGCTATAAGTCTACAGAGTATGAAATCCGATATAATAGTCCGAAGAAAAACATAAATGATAGAGGATAGGGGAGACGGGGCTGCGAACGTCAACAGCTGCCTCGTTACTCCAAATCGCTACCTGGTCTGGAAGGAATCAGCGCTCAGGTGCGAACTCTGCTATGCCTGAATCTGCACACATGGTGCAGGGAGTAATGTGAGTACTCCGACCCAGTGGGTAATAACAATAAATAATGGATGAAAGCATGAAAACACATAAATGCACAAGGCAATTCTATATCAGGCTGAATCACTTAAAGCAGTAAAACCGTAAAGAATCAAATGAAATCTCCTTTTAAAAATAGGTAAATCAGGTAAAACAACAAGTAAATAGTGAGTAGTAATCTGCCCCTCAGGTCCAGTATCAATCGCTCAGAACAGTATCAGCCCCTCGGGCTCAGTATCAATCACTCAGCACAGTATCAACCCCTCGGGCTCACTCTCAGTCACTCAGCATAGTATCAGCCCCTCGGGCTCACTCTCAGATCATATGGGTACCCGCGCTCACTGTGGGTGTGCAGACTCCGGAGGGGCCCCTTACGGCCCAAGCGCTATACCAAGCCACCTCGTGGCATCATCACTCGACACTCGTCCTCACATCACTCGGCCTCCCATCACTCAAACCACCTCGTGGCACATAAAGCATCTCATATCACTCAACATATCCTCACATATGGCCCTCGACCTCGCTCAGTCCAGATATCATCACAAGCCCCTCAGGCATCAGTAAAACAGTAGTGCTCAGCCCAAACAACATTGGAAATATCATTTAAATCTCAAAATTCAATTAAAAGTGGTTGAGTTTGTAAAATAGTATTAATCAACAGGATTGAGTTCAAGTAATATATAAAAATAGTGAGGAAATGGTGATAAAAGTCCACGAAGGATTCAAGTAGTCGGCATGAAGCCCAAAATATGGCAATAAGCCCAAATCATGTTGATAACAAACACATTTCAGTCAAATACGCGGTAAAAATATCAATCGGGATGGACCAAGTCACAATCCCCAGTAGTAAACAACCCCGCGCTCATCATTAAGCGCGTGTTTCACCTCAATGTAGCACTACGTTGTGCAAATTCGGGGTTTCAAACCCTCAGGACATCATTTACTATCATTACTCACCTCAAGCCGGCCAATTCTCTAGCTCGCTATGCCCTTGCCTCTCAAGTCGGCCTCCTCGCGCGTCGAATCTGACCAAAACCACAACGAATACGTCATAATAGGCTAAGGGAACATAACCCAATCGAAAAGAATCGAAAAATAGCAAAAATCTCAAAATTGGCAAAACCCGAGCCCCGGGCCCACTTCTCGAAATTCAGAAAATTTTACATCAACGGGTTCCTTATCTCGTAGCGAGTCTATACATATCAAAATCACAAGAATCGGAGTTCAATTGACCCCTCAAATCCCCATTCTTAACACTCTTAAGTCCAAGCCCTAACCTCCATTTGAAATCCTTAATTCCTTAGTTTTTCAGTACAAATTCATGTAATAACACCTTAGAATTGTGTTTTAGGTTCAGAAATTCTTACCTCAAAGAAGTCCCTTGATTTCCCTCTTCAAAATCGTCCAAAATCCTCCAAGTCCGAAGTGAAAAATGACTAACTCCTAAAAAAATCGCGAAGAAGAACTTAAATACTTCTGCCCAGACATTACCGCTTCTGCGGTTAAATTACCTCTTCCACGATACCGCTTCTACGTTCAACATACCGCTTATGCGGAACTTCCCTAAAGTCCAGAACCGCTTCTGCCGTCAAAATCCCGCATATGCGGCTCCGCATATGCGGTACCCAATCCGCACCTGCGATCCCAGGCCTTCCCTTGACCTTCTGCTTCTGCGATACCTATGCCACATCTGCAATGCCACAGATGCGGCTCTCCATCCGCTTTTGTGGAAACATCTCCCCAAGCCAAATTTCGCACCTGCGACCTCCTCTTCCGCATCTACGAGACCGCTTCTGCGGTCCCAAAATCCGCAGAAGCGAAAATACCAGAAGCAGCAGCAAATTTCCAATTTCACAAGTTCAAAACTTCCCGTTAACCATCCGAAATCACTCCGAGGCCCCCGGGACCTCAACCAAAAGCACCAACACCTCCTATATCATCATTCAAACTTGTTCCAATCATTAAAACACCTCAAACAACACCAAAACTATCAAATTACATCGAATTCAAGCCTAAGTTCTTCTAAAATATCCGAAACACACATTCGATCAAAAACCCAACCAAAACACCTCCGAATGACCTGAAATTTTGCACACACATCCCAAATCACCTAACGAAGCTACAACAACTCTCAGAATTCCATTCCGACCCTCGGATCAGAATCTCACCTATCAATCGGAATTCGCCAAAATACTAACTTCGCCAATTCAAGCCTAATTCTACACTGGACCTCCAAAATCACTTCTGATCACACTCATAAGTCACAAATCATCCCACAAAGCTAACAAAATCACCGGAAATCATACCCGAGCCCTCTAACTCATAAGTCAACATCCGGTTGACATTTCCAAACCAAATCTTCCTTAGAGAGACTAAGTGCCTCATTTCCTACCAAAACTTCAACTCGATCACCTAAGATACGGATAATGAAGCATAAAGAAGCTGAAAATGGGGGAAACGAAGCGGTAACTCACGTGACGACGGGTCAGGTCGTCACAGTATGCCTACTGATTTTTAAGACCTGTTGAATTTGGACAATTCACAAATAACAAAAAGCGTAGTTTTACAGTTTGCAGGATTCTAGTCGCCCTACAGGATTGCCTAGGCATGTAACAGTGATGTCCTATAAACATGGTATCTACTTATTAATCAGGAGCACAGTAAACCAGTAAACAATTTTAAGCAGGCAGTTTAGATGCTATAGGCATGCGGTCTAGGTGTAATGACTAATTTTAGACTTATAGGTACTGGTAGCTAAATGCAGAAATTGGTTTTAAAAATCCTATAGGCATGGCTCTAAATGCAGCAATTAGTTGAAACCTTTTGACATGCAAAAAACTGATTTAAACCTTGTTAGTACAGACTGATTTCAAGCAATTTCCTTTAAATCTCTTATTTTAATTAGTTGTTTCCACCCAATTTCCCCACACAAAAAAATTATATAAGAATCCTCCCTTTTTAGTAATTTATCCAATATCTGTTTACAAGAAAATATTATTACAGATCATATGAATTTCAGAAGGAAAAAGTTATGCTATTGGAAGCCTGAATAGAGGCCCAAAGTGAACCTGGAAATTCCAGGCCTTCAAACAGTCCAAAATGCCATAACCTCAGAGTGCATCCAAGGGTATCCTGGTGTGTCAAAGTTCCCAAGGACCTCAGGGACCCCGGGAAATGCTCACACCCAAAAACATCCAAAGTAACCCTTTGCGAGCAAGTTTGGAGCCAACTCCAGTGTGTCAAAGTTCAGAGGAGTCTCATGGACTCCAAAGCAATGCTCACACTAGAAGGACACCCTATGGGTTTTAAGAATAGGAGTTTAAAATAGGAGATTATTTTTAAGAAAATAGTTTTGGATTCTCGGGAAGTAAGGGGAAAACAGGGTCATTCAATCATTGTAACTCAAACAAAGGTCCCAGCAGTCAAATAGTTTACAGAATAGGGTAACTTAGAGTTTTAACTCAGTTTGTTAACTGTCACTAGGTGAGCATACAATCACATACAGAAGGATAGTGGGTTGGGGAGCCATATTGTGGGAGGTGAACACTTTAAGAACATGCTAGTGGAGAAGTAGGCATAGGTCCAATTTAGACATGAGCAAGTATACAGACTTGCTGAAAGTAGAAGCACATAGGTCTGGCTAAACAGGAGTAAACAGGTTGAAAACAAGACCCATAGGTTCAATCAAACAGGAGCATACATGCTATTGCAGTAACATATAGGTTGAACAGAAGTAGACATGTTTATTGTAGTGAACACATAGGTTTGCTTAAGCAAAAGAAAGGCATGCTAATTATAAGGAAACACACAAGTCAAATTAAACAGCAGTAAGCATAGATTCTAGTTGTAATGCTAATAATCATGAGGCATAGGATCTAATGAGATAAGCAGGCATGCTGATAATAGGGCACATGGTTGAATTAAATAGCAGTAGACATGCTGAATAGGGAAAACATACAAGTTCAGAAGAAAGGCATGCTGATTGTAAGAAAACATAGGTTTAATTGAATGGCAATAGTGAGAGCATACCAGTTAAGGGAGCAGTAACAGAATGTAAAGTAGGCAGGATTCAACAGCCTAGCCCTGGCTTTCAGTCGGCTAGACAAGAAATGAACACAAGTAGCAGAGAGAGAGACGAGAGAAAGCTTTTGTGTGTGTGTGTGTGTGTGTTTTGAACTATTGTTCGTTCGTCCGTGTTTAAAGAAGTCAGAATGAGAGTTTATATAGCACTTAGTAAGGTAGGCAAATAAGGTAAAGAATAAATCAGAGTTCATAAATAGGGTAATCAGAGTAAATCAATCAAATTAATTGGGGACTTAACTTGATCAATTTCCATAGAAGAATCCGGAAAGGACCCCCTTAAATTGGGGGGAATCCCTTAACGATTCAAATTAGGATTCAAATAAGGTAAACAAATCAATCATATACCATATAGGAGTAAATTAAATCCCCAAATCAGAATAATAGTCTAATTAAGGCAAGCAGTACTAATTAAAGTCACAAATAAGGAATATAGGCAAATCACAGAGAAGTACTGATTTTAACAGGAAGAATTGGTTCAAATCCTTAATAGGAATCAATTAAGCAAAAAGAAATCCCAAAGAATACTGGTTTTAACCAAAAAGTTGTTCAAAACTAAAATAGAATCAGTCCATACAACTGGTTCATAGAAATAAACACAACAACGAAAAAAATTGAAGAAATCAGTGTCACAAACAGGAGCATCTAGGGTTTAAACATATACACGGAAATTAATCAAACATGTAGAGAAATCATTAGTTTAACATTTGAATGTAAAGAAAACCTTTTGATGAAAACCTGGGACGAATCCTAATTTTAGAAAGAGTAAACGAAGTCGAAACAATTAATTAAACCAAGAGATTTAAAGGAAAATACCCAATAATACTCAAATCACTTTAGATCTATATAGATCTAAAAATATTCGAACTGTAGTGAAACAAGGGTTTTCAGAAAATAGTAGAGATGAAGAGAATCGGTCGAAAACCCATGGATTCGTACTAGAAACAATAGGAAATCCATACTCACAAACGGAAGTGGCCTGAGACAGGCTGGTAAATGACTTTCAAACCGGAACAGGTTTGATTTCCATGAGATCCTCTCAAGGACTCATGAAATCCAACAGCCAGAGGCTATAGGAAACCAGTGGTGGACGGAGAATGTACAGAAACACCATGGAAAGGAGGTCTCAGCCGGTGACAGCGATTAGGGTTAGGGCGAGTTGAGATAGAATTGTAGAGGTTAGGGAACGAAGGAGTCAGAAATGAGAGAGTGAAGGGGGTTAGGGGGTCGTTTGGGATTAATATGGTAAGAAAGAATAAGGGCTGTTGATCACAGAGATCAACGGTCAGGATTAGAAGGGGGTCTGGGTCGGGTTAGGTTTAATTGGGTTGGGTGATTTGAATTGGGCTTGGGTTAAATAAATTGGATTGGGGGGGGGGGGGGTCCGATTTTGGGTGTGAATTAGGGGCTATTATTTAAATACCCATTTTGCTAAATAAAATAATTTTAAAAATAGCTAATTAAATAATAAAAAATTATTTTCAAGCATAAAGGTGATCTAAAATAATTATTCAATATTATAAAAATATGAAAAGTCATTTTCGGCACAGATAATGTAGTTATGCATATGTAGGGGCTATTTTTGCAAAATATGCAATTATAGTCTTAAACATGCAAATGTAATTATAAAAAATGGAACTAAAATATTTGAACACTCATATGAACATAAATGATGAATTTAGATAATTAAATCATCATAAAATAATATGAGGGATAGTTTTGAACATTTATGTAATTAAAAATGCAGAAATAAATGGATTTAGGCCCTTTAAAAATTTGTAGAAAAAATTGTACAATACTTGTTCATGTTTGTAATTGTATGCACAATATTTTGAAAGTATGCATGCAAATTTTAATAATATATGAGGAAAGAATTGGGTATCATCACTTATAAGGCCCAAAGTAACATGGGTTATCACCTGACTCTGGAGGGGCGGACCCTAGCCCAAGCGCTGATTGGATCAAATTTCAATGATCATCATAACTCAGCCCAAATGGCCTAGCACATGCATCACCTCAGTATTAATACCATTTAGCTCAATATGGTTCCTAGCATATACGTCACATCAATATCAATACGGCTCAATGACCCTAGTTCCATTATTAATACTCTCAAATCTTAATACGCAAACGCCTTACAATGCAGAAATCAATATACCGCACAAATTATACCAGTGTAACAAAAATTTGCTTAAACCCATGTCACAGAAGTAAGGACACTAGCAACATGTTAAATAACATCTAAGAAATATAAAGAGATGGTGATATGACACGCATATATAATATCATGACAGAAAAAATAGCCCTATCATGTCTCTAACGGAAAATCATAGAGCATGGGCATGATTTCTAGCATGAATAATAGCTCAACAAGTCATACAAGTAGAGAAAACATGGTGACAAGCAGGCATGATAGCAAAACAAGGCACATAATGGCCTAATGTCTATCTAGATTATGAATAACCAAGGTGTACGTATATACACTTATCACCTCGTACGTGTGACACCCCCAACATATTACAAGCATCGTAGTCTACAAGGAAAATATCCTGAAGCAAAACTTAGGCAAGATACTTACCTCAAAGCGTGGGAATTAATACTCAAAAAAGCTCTTGCCGTTTGAATCGGCCTCGAGCGGGTCAAATCTAGCTAAAAATAACTCAATAACGTCAAACAAGGCTATTGGAAACAATTCCAAATAATAAGGCTCCAATCTTAATGAAACTGCACAAAGTCAACGCGGGCTCGCTTTCTCGAACCTAAAAAAACTCACAAACTCCGACTACCCATTCGAATACGAGTCCAAATGTACAAGTTTCATCCAAATCCGACTACGAATTAGGGCTCAAATATCCATATTAACTCTGAAAAATCATAATAAAAATCCCCAAATTTCTCTTTCAAATCTCATAATCTATGTATTATAATCCATGAGGAAACAAGATATATCATCTAAATCAAGTAAAAACTATTTACCCTCTTGCTTCTTGTGAAAACAACTCTCTTCAAAAATCGTCCATCTCAAAGAGTAAGTTTCAAAATAAAAGAATTCGTAAAAATCCCAAAATTAAAACTTCATATAGTCTACCAGCAATACCCTTTGTGAACTCGGCCAAAGCCTTGCATTCGCGAAGCACAACTCATCTCCTACATCAAAAGACTCATTGCGAATGTAGTCACCACCTACAAACGCAATGCACTAGCAACCTAAGCCTACGTGAAGCGTCCCAGACTTCACAACGCAAAGGCTAACACCAGCTAGTTCCTGGGCAGCCTCTCCTCTATGTGATAGTAAGCCATTCACCGCAAACGCGAAGACCAACAAACTCACCCTTCACGAATGCAACTGCTTGTTCGCGAATTAAAAGAACAAAAATCATAGCTGCATAAATAAGCCTCTGTGATTGCGAGACATGATCCACGATCGCGAAGCACACTAGGCACTAGCAGAAAATCTACAATCCAACCAAGCTCTGGGTGGTCCAAAACTCACTCAAGCCACCTAGAACCCATCCAATCATACCAACAAGTCTGTAAATACTAGCCGGACCTACATAAAGCCTCCAAATATATGCAACATCTCCACATCTATGAATCGAGATGAAACCATCAAATGAACTTGTCTTGAGTTCATATGCTTCTAAATTTCTAATTGAACGTTTGATTCCTATCAAACAAACTCGAAATACAACCAAACTTTCACACCCCAACCTCGAGGAGCGCGACCGACACTCAACCGAGATAACCCGATCAAGCAAGCCTATTATATGCTTTATGCCCGACATTATCCATGAATAGTGGGATGATGTATTCCATTAATTAGACAACTAGGAGGTTACATGAACAATACAAATTTCATTACCGTTAGGACTTCATTCAAGATTTCCCAAAATATTGCATTACACATACATAGTTTAGAAGTGGAAACATGTGATACAAATACAACATCTTTAGTTTTGTCACCCCTGACATCGGGGAGTGCAACCGGTGCTCAACCGAGATACCTTGGTCGAGCAAGCCTTCTAGATACCTTCTACCCAACCTTACCCATGAATAAAGAGAAGGTGCATTCCCATTAATTAGACAATTAGAAGATCACGTGAACACCACAATTTCATTACCACTAGTTTCTTCATTAATAAATCTCAAAATATATTACGCATTCATAGTTTGGAGTGGAACGTGTGATACAATTATAACATTCTAGTTTGAAGGTCCAAGCACCAATATAGAACCCACACTATGTCTACGGAGCCTCTAAGTAGGACAGAAGAGTAGTATGGAAGTGTCGGCGATAAGGCCCTCGCTATACCTCAAAATACAAAGAACAATCGTCAAGTGACATAAGGCCCGGAATAGAGTAGGGCTCACCAAAATTGCGGAAGAGAGAGTAACAGCTAACGAATGTCAAAGTTGCCCCCTGACGAACCACCTACATCCATTGAAGATGCAGCACCCCCGGCAAAAGGGACGTTAGTAAATATAGAATAGTACTAGTATGTAAAGCTGAATGTCCACTTCCAAAATAGAATGTCAGTATAAGAAGGGAAAAACCATGGAAGCAGCAAGCAACAATCAATGACATCCAAATGCCAAGTTAAAACATATCAATTTTCAAAATACGAGAATAGTATATAGTTTTTGTTGGGAGATCAATAGTACCAATATACGATCATGTTTTTAGCACGGAGTCTGATCACGCCCGATCGGCTAGGTCATATCTCCACGAACAATTTGGATTGATAAGTGATATAAAAAGAAACATATTATCAAGAGTAGGGACCACCATGCGCAATATGGCATCCGATCTCCACCCGATTAGCTACGTCGCCTTCCCACATATGTCGTGTTGGTCGACTTCATCGTTTCTAATTCACAGGTATCATCAATCTCATCCAAATTGACCTTCCTAGTAGACAGAGCCAAACATCAACTTGATTGGTAAGCTCCACTCTCCCGGAGTTACCAGGTATAGACTTTGGAGTCCATTTTATATATACATGTTTGATGGGTATGTTGAGGCCTTGTCTTGACCATGATACAGTTCTATTAACTGTAGAGGCTTGTAGACTAGTCTTGTATATTTTGTATTTTAATATATTTGCCATGCCAGACCTATGTGCATGTTCCATTTTGTATTGCTGGTTGTAGATATTCAAGGACGCCTCGTCAACCTGCATAGTTATGTATATGTGATTTTGGGTATGTCTACCCCTCATATGAGATAGACATTATTTTCATATTATACAGAATATGTCCTCATCGTCCTCGATTGATATTGTCAGCTTGCAAGTTGGCCTCGTTGGCCTAAGGTTAGGGCTACCTCTCCAAAGTTCACAGTTACATAGTGGTACGCAAGGACTGAGTATGGCACCGAGCGCCGGCCATGCCTCCCCAGATTTGGGGCATGACACGGATCCTGTCTTCCCTTGTACGCAATGGACAGCAATGTGAGGCTCACTTCGCTAGGCCAGGCACACCCTAGCTGAAGGTTTCTTTTACGTCATTTTGGGGGCTCATTTCCCCCATTTCACTAGGACGCTTTTCGGAGCTCTTCTCCACTCTCTCAAGACCCCTAATCCTATAATCATCAAGGTAAGCAATCCCCATTATCTTGATATGAAATCCTATCATTTCTATACCATATTTACGAAATCTACATAAAATCCCTAGATTTTCAAGAAATTTCTTCAAGAACTCAAAGAAGGGTTATGCAAGATTTCTTCTAAAAGGAAATTCTACACCCTTAGACTTGGATGGATGAGTTTATTATTAGTATATATGTATGAATAAAGTGTTATAACTTATGAGATGGAGATTGAAAGCCATACACTTCAAATTAAAACTTAGCCATTGTAGAGATTAAATGGTGGTTATTTGATGGAATTTGTTGGCTGGGTGTGGATGGTTTGTCATTCATGTGATTTTGGAAGTAACAAACTACTTAAGGATGATAGTGGAATAAATTATTGGTAAATTGTCATGGTTGGATGAACAAATTTTATGGTTAAGAGTTGTAGAGATTTATGCCAACTAGGTATTTGATAAAGTGCCTAGATGGCCTAAATTGTTGAATTTGCTACCAATGTTAGTCCCCTTGGATGTTGTTGTTATTTATTGAAGTCATTAAGTGTTGTGGATCATCATAGTATCATGAAGGGGAAAATTTCACGTATGTTGTCTAAACTCCTTTTGTGGAATCGGATTCCATTAATTCTTCATGAAGCATGGATACACGGGGAATTACACTCAAGTAACGATCCAGTGTATTTCATGATTTTACAAATATGAGCGAGTTTATGTTAATTAGCCTCGGGTAAGAATTATTTATTAGCTTCTTCCGAAGACCAACAGGACTTCCTAATTAAATTATCCCTAAAATAGTTAAGAGATTAAGAACACCCGAATATGGCTACAACTAGTTCAATCTTATCCCTAGGTAGAATCTATCAAATGAGGGTTAACGCCTCAAGTTCTTGTTAATTAATCTTTCCCAACCCCAAATTATCTTTCCAAAATTAATTCAAAGTTAATGGGCGAGTCCTAGGGTTAGCTAATCCGTTGGAAACATTAAAGAACAAGAATAATCAAAGAAATAATAACTCACTTTATAATAAATAAAAATCGTTCAATACATAAGTACAACAAGATATTTAATCCACACATTAAATATGAATATTTCCATAAATAAGATTTAATTGTTGAAAAAAATAGTACACACTTAGGTATTCAATACAAAGCAAGAAAATGAAGAATGAACACAAATAAGTAAGAAATTCTAAACCAAAATCTTCAAATCTTCAAGACCCAAGTATGTGTGGAAGAACCCTAGCTCCCAAACTTGTCTTCTTTATTCAAGAGACTAAAAAATAAGCCAAAGATCTATTTACAATAAGCTAGGTCGTGTATTAACTGGTTTAGGATCAAATTTGTGAAATTCCATTTCTGCCCATTTAATGTGCAATGCAATTGCGACACAGAACTGCAATCGTGTTGACCAACTTCAGCAAAGCTACGCGATCGCCTAGAAAGATACACATTCACGTAGAACGTTTGAACAGTGGCTGACCAGCTTTACTTCTTCATGTTCGCATGAATTCAACCACGTTCGCAATGGCTTAATTTCTGAACTTCCACGATCACATGGAATTCTCCGCAATCGCGAAGAGCATTCACTGGCAACAGTTAATTTTCCCTTTTTAACACATTTTGACTTGTTTTCTTCCGTATCTTCTCTAAATCACTTGATACCTGAAATATGCCAATAAACCTCAATAAATTTCTAAGTTTCGCAACAAAATCATAGAAAAGCCTACGTATCAAGAAGAGATATATTTGTAAAATACCAACTTATCAGGTCCTAAGAATGATGAACTTAGCTAATGACCTTAAGAAGACAAATGAGTACATACCGAGATGAAAGAGAGATTTTCTATGATAAATGATGATGAGCCTAAATATGATGAATTGGGCTCATGTGCTATTATAATCCACTCATTAACTATCCATACCCGTGCTAATGTAATAAGCTATGCTTCCACACGATAAACATGAACTTGAAGTATTCTATTGATCCAAAATCTTATGACCCTAAATGTAATGTCATTTGTGTTTCTTTGAGCTTGTATATAGTCATTTGCAGTATCATGTGTTAAGAGCCCTATGGACGGTCAGGTGAAATACATAGGTGCATAGTATAGATGAGCCCTATGAACGGTCTGGTGAAATGCATAGGTATGTAGCTGTAGAAAAGATGAGCCCTATGGACGGTCTGGCGAAATGCATAGGTGCATAGCATAGATGATCCTAATGGACGGTCTGGTGAAATGCGATGCATAGTAAAGGTCGGCTATGGATGGACTGGTGAAACGCATAGTCAGCACAAATAATGATGAGCCCTATGGATGGTCTGGTGAAATGCATAGGTACATAGTAAAGGTTGGCTATGCAAAGGTCTGGTGGAACACATAGTCAGCATAGGCATAGGTGAGCCCTATGAATGGCCTAGTGAAACTCATAGGTGCCATTTTCATTGTCTTTTGTATGTACATATTGTTATGTTTACATTATAATTTGTATCCCTGCCCAGTTCATATGGCTCACTTGAACCAAAAAGAAGTTCAGAATGACATAAGCACAATAAGATTTGACATATGATTCTATAACATGTTTCATAGCTTCTTTATTTATTTTATTTACCTCTCCTTTGAGCTACCATACTTTTATACATTATCCGGTCTGCTATACATACTAGTACTATTCCACATGTACTAACATCTATTTTTCTGGGGATGATGCATACTTAATAGATACAGGTGATACCCTAGCATGTGGCAAAGGATCTCGATAGGTGTGTACCCTCTTCTCAGCGGACTCGGTGAGCCCTACATTCTGGATATCAATGTCGCTACTTTTGGACTCATCTTCTATTTTGGGTATAGCTGGAGCCTTGTCACCGAAACCTTTTTTATTGTATTTCATGATGTCTTAGAGGTTCCGTAGATATTTGTGGGTGATTTTTTTTTAACATTAAAACACGATACTTATATTAATTAAAACAAATTACAAGATGAGGATATAGTCTTTAGGGCATTACTATTGCCCATACTTGCTAGGTAAGTACAAACATCAGTAGCGATAGTTTTAATACTATTACAAAGATCATGCTTGTTTTTTAATACTTCTTCTCAGCAAAAAAAGGGGACGAGCATGATAAACACAATTATTACTGGGAGGATGCTTCATTGCTTCTTTAGCCAGTCGGTGAGCCACTTCATTTCCTTCCCTAAAATTGTGCTTCAGTATTGGGAGCCTCAGTCGGTGCATTAACCATCCGCATTCAAAAATAATATTATGGAAATTAGTACAATCCTCATGCATTAGTTTAATAACGTCAGTGCTATCAGTTTCAATTTCCATATTTGCATCATTAAACTCCATTGCAATTCTTAGTCCTTCAAGTAAGGCCAATAATTCTGCATGAATTGGAGAGGAGGCATGTATTGCTTTATGGTAACCCATAATTCTATCTCCATTGCTGTTACGGAATAATCCACCAATTCCTGCTACATTGTTAGTAGAAGAGAAAGCACCATCACAGATTAGTTTAATAACATTTTTTGGCGGCTTATACCACTTGATCTCAATTGGAACTCTTTTGTTAGTGAAAGGTTTTTTTCCTGTGAAGAAGATATATACCCATGCAAAGTGCATAGGTTTTTTCACATCCAAAGAACGACTAAGGTTATTTACGTTATTATTATTTATATTTCTCTAAATTTCTCGTATGCAGAATCAGAAGAGAGTTTCCCAACCAATGTTATGAGAATTTTTGATTGATGAAGGAATTACGAAGGTCCCTGAGCAAGTTAACATTGCCAGTAATGTTATGGTAGCTGATACCCATGGATTTCCAGAATTGGTGGGTGGAAGTGCAGTGCAAAAAGATGTGTTGGATGTTTTCAATGCCTATTTTGCATGTAGTGCATGTGGCATCAATGTTCATCCCAATTTGTGTAGATAGGCTCTACAAGGAACACGATATGAGAGCATTTCCGGAGAAAGATTTTAATTTTGTTAGGACAACGAAGGTCCCATATCCATTAAAAGGAGTTAGAAGAAGGATAAGGATTAGTGAGGAGATTATAGCAAGACTTTGTAGAGAAAATGCCATTTGAGCTTAGTTTCCAGCTAAATTCATCACTTTTGGAATTATTAGATGGAGTTGGAGTAATACTAATGTTGTGGATCACTTCTGGGGGTAGTTCAAAGGATATAGCCTTTAAGTCCCAATTATTATCCTTAATTAAGCGACCTAGAGAAAGTTGATTCTCATTTTTGCTAAGGGGGCTCTCAATAGAGCTTCTTAGGGAGGAGGAATTGTAAATTCAATTGTTGTACCAAATATTCAAACGAGAATTATTTGAGGGGTGCCAAAGGATTCCTTTGTTGTATATTTTCCATCCCTGGAGAATAGATTTCCAGATGAAGGAAGTATTAGTATTACACTTTACTTGAGTATATTTGGACATAATGAGGTGACACCATGGAATGGAAGGATTTTTTAAAAGTCTCCATACAAGGCCTGAAAGAATAACAAAGTTTTTATTTTTTTGCCTTGTGGATACCCGAACCACCCTCTTTTAGTTCCTTGGTGACAGTATCCCAATTAATTAGATGGAGCTTTTTAGTAGTACTTGTAGAGCCTCAGATAAAATCCCTTTGTATTTTATCAATGGATTTTAATGTTTTGGGTGGAAGGAGAGTGTATTGCATTCTGTGCGAGGGGACTTCTCCTAGAGTACTTGTTGCTAGGGTGGTACGCCCAGCCATATTAAGAAATGAACATTTCCAGTGAGATAGTCTGGAATGTAACTTGTCCAAGATGAATTGAAAATCTTTGATTTTAGGATATTTACTAAGGATTGGGAAGCCAAGGTATTTACCAAACTCTGTGGTAGATTTAATGCCAAAAAGAGATGTTAGGAAGTTTGATTGATCTTTTGAGCAACTTGTTGGAATGACAGTTCTAGATTTAGTTTTGTTTATGGCTAGCCCAGATTCCATAGTGAAAAAATCCATGCATCTTTTTATGCAAAGGCTAGTATTTTTATTAGCTTTTCCCATAAGGGTTATGTCATCCGCAAAAAGAATGTGGGACAAGGAAGGGCCCTTATGGCCAATTTGGATGGGATCCCAATTTCTAAGGTCAAGTTGGTGATTAATAAGCCTAGAAAGTAGTTCAATACATAATATGAAAAAGTAGGGGGAGAGAGGATCACCTTGACGAATACCCCTACTAGGTTAAAAGAAATTTGTTCTTGTCCCATTGACTAAAACTCCTATTAAGCTAGTAGCTATGCAATTCATAATGAGCCTAGTAATCTTAGGAGGAAATTTGAAATAAAGAAGGGTCTTATGAACAAATGACCATTCTAGCCTATCGAATGCTTTCTCTAGATCCAGTTTAATGAGCATATCAAAATTAATTTTTTTGAACGTCTAAGGCTATTCATAATTTCCTGAATTATGATAGCATTATCACTAGTTCTTCTATTTTTTCAATGAAGCTTGATTGCATAGGACTGATAAGGAGGGGAAGGAAAGGCTTCATTCTATTAGCAATGATTTTAGTGATAACCTTGTAGGCAGTATTTCACAATCCAATAGGTCTAAAGTTTTTAAGATTGTTTGCATTAGGGAATTTGGGAATGAGACATAAATATGTATCATTGATGCCATGAGGTAGGTTTTGAGAGGTGAAAACTTGGTGGCAATATGAAGTGAATGAGTTCCCTAATATGTGCCAATACTTTTGATAGAAAAAAAGGATGGATGCCATCCGGACCCGATGCTTTAAAAGGTTTGAATGAAAAAATAACCTTAGTGATTTCTATATTGGTAAGAAGGTAGTCTAGACAACTTAGGATAGGCTTATTGACATTTGAAGGATCAGAAATAGAATTTTTCATTGGGGAGGTGATCTTGGCAGTTTGAAAGGCTTCTCTAAAGAAGGAATAAGTATGATCTAATATTTGTTTTGGATCAGAGAACCATTCTCCCTTATCATTGGTGAAGTACATAATGGCATTACGACGTTTACGGTTGGAAGCCATAATGTGAAAAAAATTTGTGTTGCGTCACCATCATTTAGTCAATTATTCCTAGACCTTAACTTCCAAAAATCTTTCTCCATATGAAGAATATTGTTATAATCTAATTGGAGGGTCGACTCAAGGTTTTTGAAGGAATTGACTACTTTGGTAATGAGGGGAGGATTGGATTCCATTTAGTCTAGCTAGGATTTGCCTCTTTTTTTTAAAGATATCCCCAAACGTAGTATTTTTCCAATTTATGACCTCCTTAGTAAAGAGATCTTGGGCATCAACTAAGTTTTTCTCTAACCAACATTGTTTGACAATATTGATGAAGTCCGGATGCCTACACCAAATGGTTTCCAAACGAAAAGACTTATTTCTACTATTCCCATTCCTAGGGTTTAGATTAATTAGAAGGGGATTATGGTCGGAATGAGTTTTTGGAAGGTGAATGACCACAGCCTTAGGGTATAGATCAATCCAATCTTTGTTGACCAAGATTCTATCTAGTCGTTCCATAATTAAAACCCTTAGATTTTTTTCTATGGTTAGACCATGTGTATTTGCAACCCTTGTAGCCTAAAATCTAAAAGATAACAATGAGTAATACTATTCCATATTGTTTTGCTATGTCTACGATTTATGGAGTTGCCTCCTAGCTTATCACTTGAAGTAAGAACATCATTGAAGTCACCCCCAGTAACCAAGGACCCTTAAAATTATTGCTAATCTTTTCTATGTTATTCCACATTTCAATACGTTTATAGAGCTTAGTACTAGCATAAATGGAAGAAAAAAGCCAAGTAGTTTTTAAAGGGAGTACCTCAATCGTTGCATATATTTCTTGGTTGTTCCTAGCAAAGTCGTGAACCTTGACAACATTAGCATCCCATAAAAACACAATTCCACCGGACTGACCTTCACTAGGAACTTCAATCATTTGTGAAAACTCAAAGTCACTTAGAAGGGACATATGACTCTCCATTTTAGTTTCTAACAGAGTAACCATGCAAGGTCTGTGGGTGTCCAACATCTCCCGAAAATTGACCCTAAAATTCTCATTGTTACCGCCCCCGGATGTTCCAGATTATAATATTGGTAGGCCTATACATGTTTGCATGGTTGGTTGGTGTCCCATTTTTCCTCTGGGTTTGGGGAACTGGATTCCTCCTTAATGATGGAACTAAGATCACTGCATGATTTCCCACCGTGGGATCTTGAGGGTGCCTCACATCCATTGAAAATTTGTACAGTGCTGCTGGGCAGCTTAGTACATATCTTTTCTCTCTTTGGTCCCTGAAGAGGTATACTTTTACCTCGTTGATTCTTGAAAACTCTAGGACCGGTCCTGATCCCAGTAGATTTACTTCTTCCTCCTCCTCCATTTCTATGTTTTCTAGTTCTGGTGCATTGGGGGGGACCTGAGCCAGGGGGATCATTTGAATGATCTGAGGTGGTGCATGGGGATCCTGTGGAAGTGGAGGTTGTGCATGTTGTGGAGGTTGTGCATGGGATGGTGGCTGCATATTGGAGTTATTTTGTGGAGCTACAGTGTCGAATGGAGTCGTCCAAGGGATGAATATGAGATTCATGTTGTTGATCTCCCCTGGAGGGAAGAAGGGGAGATCAATTGGAATTTGTTGAGATTGGATAGGATTGAAGTAAGGTGGAAGACTCCAATGATTTTTCATGGCTTGAGCCTGACTTAGGTTTAGGGATGGGGCTAGTGGGTGAAGGATGTTGTTCATCCACACATGATTGAAATAGTTGTGCATAGCCATGTTCATCCCCTCCGAGACTAGTTGTGCTAGGAAGTGAGAGTTTGGAGCACAATGATCGTTTCCTGTCCATTGAGGACCATGCTGAATGTTATTGCATGCCCCATGAGGGCTTGTTCCACCCATGAAAGAGGTTGGTGATCTTGTGGTAGTGGTGGTTGGATGAAGAATGTTTGATTGCCTGCTTGATTTTATGTAAAAGAATAAATTATTTCGTTCATGCTCTATTATAAAACTTATGCATGGCATGTGGCTAATTTTACTCCATAAACTTTGAAATGTTTCTACCTGATGGAAGACAACTATTTTAAAAGAATTGTTCATTTTGATCTTCTAAATCATGCATGGGCACTCATAGGAAGGATATGGAACGAAAGCTTGCTTGACCACCGCAAGGGTGTTCGAGCGCTGGTTTCGCTTCCCAAGGTCGGGGCGTGACAATTTATGCATGTGCAATTAAGTAGCAAAAAATAACGAGGAATAATAAGACAAGATGACGAGTAAAATAGCAAGTAAGAGGAATAGATGAATAGCATGTGAGAAAGACAAGTATAAAGTAATAAGATATGGAACGAGAAAATAAAGAAAGATACTACTAAAGAAAATCACAATTTATGTTTCCACAAGAAACGAACAAGCCTTTCAAAATTTAACCACAAAACATCATAGCCAAGTCCTTAATCTGCATGCAAAATAAGGAACAAGCGATATCAACAATGGTACCACATAATCTTTCGTGCTTTTACTCTAATTCTAACAAACACAATATAACAGAAAGTACGGAAACACTCTTCGTGCATATTCTATCTTCCTCTCAAGCACAGTAACACTCATCGTTCAATGATATTGATATATAAAGAAAGCACGGAAATAACCTTCGTGCAACTCACTCTTTTTCACCAAGCATAAACATGTAAGGCAATACCAAGCAAGGTGGGAAGCATAAACAGTATCAAGAAAGAGCGATTGAACATAGCTTGCCATTTAGGAAATATCCATCACTTTGCACCAACAGCCAAATCAACAATTCAATACTTCCATTAACTCTATATCATAACAAGCTTAACACGGCTACTAACATGAATATAAACAATCAAGGAGTCTTACAATCTAGACAAAGCATAAAAATCATAATACATAAAGCAACATGATGTAAATAACTAGTTCTACCTGCATGCTCAACCCATAGCAATTGCATATACACCTGTCACCTTGTATATACGCAACTCCCAACACATATAAGACATAGTAATTAGGCACAATTACATCCTAATTCCCTCATATCAAGGTTAGCCAAGACATTTACCTCTTTCTAACACAATCAACCCTCTAACACCACCTTTCCTTCAGTACAAGACTTCAAACAACTCGAATCTAGGAAATTAAAGTTCAAATAAGTTATAATAAGCTTTAGAAACTACCCTAGTATCAAAAAGGTTTGATCGTTAACATATTTGGAAAAGTCAACAAATACTGAACTTGGCCCCAAGTGGTTAAAATCTGTAATTAAGGCCAATTCCCGATTAGCCAGTCACCCTTGAGTCCAAATATGTGATTTGTTTCGAGATTTGAGTTCAATTCGAAGTCTTAATCTGTAATAAAATTCGATAAAAAATAAGTTAAAGTTGTTAACATATGAAGTTGGAAAGAAATTGCTCTCCAAAATCGCATATAGGTGGAGTCTAGGTCTCAAAGATGGAATAAAATGAGCTTAATCCTGAAATCCTTACTTTTTACCTAGTTGCAGTTCGCAATTGCGATGTTCGCAAAAGCGAACAAATGGTTGCTACTGCGATTCAACCTCCGAGCCTTAGATCTCGTAATTGCGACACAAGTATCGCAATCTCAGCAGTCGTAAATGCAACAAAACCATTGCAAATGCAAAGATTACCCTTCTTCTCCCAACATCGCAAATGCGACAAAAGACTCGCAAATTCAAAGGCCGACCTCTCGCAAAAGTGACAAAAACTTCAGAATTACGAAGCTGCCCCAGCTTCCCCCAACATCACAAAGCACTCGCAAATGTGAGGCTAGCATTTGTGCACAGACCACCACAAGTGTGACGCTAGCAGCACCAGCAACTCAAGTCTTAACAAATCAGCGAAACTCATTCGAAACTTACCGGAGTCCCTCGGGCCCAATGCAAACGTCCACACAAGTATAATAACATCCTACAAACAAGCTCGTAAACTCAAATCATTAAAATAGTATCTAAAACAAAAATCAAGCATCGAAACTCAAAGAATTTCAAAGTTCATAATTTAAATTTAAATTTTTCACATAAAGCGACGAGACAACATCGGGTTACCCAGGACCCTAATCAAACATGCATAAAAGTTTAAAATCATCATACGAACCTTCTTAATTCGTCAAAATACTGATCCGGGATTGTTTACCAACAATGACGTGGTCAATTCTAACCATTTTCAAGTTCATAAATTAAGTGTTCTTTAAAAATTCATATTTAATCTTTTTGAAAGTCAACACGGACCATGCATGCAAGTCATAAGTCATCAAATAGCGCTATGAAAGGTTTCAAATCATGAAATAGGGAGCTATAACTCAAAACAACTTATTGGGTCATTACACTTTACACTGAATCTTCAACTTTAGGTCAGATTTGGAGCTCCAAAAATGGTCCGCAGAACTTTCTGCAATTTGCATAGTTCGTTAGGTCATTGCAGGGTGGATCTTCTTTGTTCTTGACCTCTCTTCACCAAATAGATTTGCAGCTTGCATACTGGTTCCGTGGTTCGCAGAATTGACCGTAAAATAGTCTTTCAGGACAGGCAACTTTTTTTTCACTTTTGTGGTTTCTTTCTCCTCATTTTGCGCCTCGCATTCTTATTTTTCAGTTCATAGAATTTGTCGCAAATTGAATTTCAAAAACTCAAAAATTTCTTCAATGTTGCTGCAACACTCTTCATTTTTGCGTCTCGCATTCTTGTTCTGCAACTCGTAGATTTAGACACAAAAATGTCCTTCAAGTATAATCCGAATCTTTTGCTTGTTTTTGACACTTAGACTTTAAATTTCTTCTGAACTATATAACATAAGAAATGATAGAAAATTGTCATAACTCAAATTCCACCATAGAGGTCGTGATGGCACTTCGTCTCTAAAACTAGGTAAGCCAATCACATAACATTATATAAATTAATAAAATCATGATATAATGAAACAAAGTTTAACACAAATGCGGAAACAAATGTAATACAAGCCAAAGATAACCACAAATATTTACCCGAAACTAGATAGTACAGAGTCACGAGCTCTAACTAATACATAAAAATATCTCAAAATACAATATTGTTCAGATAGAGAATTGACAGTATAAATATAAGGAAAGGACTCCAAAGTGTTGCGACGATCAAAGAAGCTCTGCCTTGAATCCGCACGATCAAAAGAACTCTCACTGCATGGTTCGCCACCTCCAACACCTGGATCTTCATAAAAATGTGTAGACGTATAGTATGAGTATACCACGGTCGGTACCCAATAAGTATCAAGACTATGCTCGGTGAACTAGTGACGAGGTTCAAGTCATGTGATACTCAAAAATCAAATTAACTTGTGCCATAAATCAAAACTGACAACAAAAGAATAGCAGAAAAATAATAGCAATAACCTCATCAAATTAAGTAATAACAGTTCAATACAAGTAAAGGCTTAGTTTCAACAAACCATCACAAAGAAACTCGCACAAATAGCACCTCGTGCCCATATTTTTACCACAACAACAATAGTCACCCGTATCACTCCGCCCTGATAATGTCAAAATAGCCACTTGTATCATTCTGCCCAATCAATATCAAATAGCCACCTATATCGCTCCGCCCTGACAATATCACAGTAGCCACCCATATTGCGCCGTCTTGACAATATCACAATTGCCACCCGTATCGTTCCGCCCTAACAATATCACAATAGCCACCCGTATTGCTCCGCCCTGGAAACATCACAATAATCACCTGCATCGCTCTGCTCTAACAATATCACAATAGCCACCCGTATCGCTCCACACAACAACAATAGTTACATGCCACCCTTATACTCCACAAAACAACAATAAATCCAAACATCATGTCCACATGTGTCACAATATAACAAAAACAATAATATCAAATCTCATCAAGATATAAGCTCACAACTTATCAACAAAGTGCACAAGGACATGACAATAGCATAGAAATGTGGAGTGTGTTCAACCAATAAAGCATGACTATGGCTAAGTCAAACGTAGCGATCACGATCATGTAGTCAAAAAGTGGTTTAAGCATGCTTTATATAAGTTACATTATCAAATTAAGGCATATTAATAGCCTACGGAACAATCCGGTCATAATACGCACATAGCACCCGTGTACGCGCTCGCCACCTCGTGTACACATCGCTTTTTACATAACACAATTAGGAAATTTAGGCGAAACCCTAAGGGGTATTCCCCCGCACAAGATAAGGCAAGATACTTACTACAAACAAGTCAAATTACTACTCTAGAAAGCTCTTGCCTCTCGAATCGGCCTCCAAACGGGTCAAATCTAGCAAAAAATAACTCAATAATACCAATAAAAGCCATAGAAAATAACCCAAATAATAAAGCTACAATCTTTATAACAAGTTCAAAAATCAACTCGGGCTCTCCTCCTAAAACTCGACCAAAGTCAAAAATTCCGAACACACATTCGAATAGTCCAACCATACAAGTTTTATCCAAATTCGACTCCGAATCGGGATTAAAATTACCATTTTTTATTATAGAATTTTTTTTTTTTTTGCTGAAATCCCTAATCTTCTCACTTAGATTCATAATTCAAATGCTAAAATCATGGATGGAATCATGAATAAATACCAAATCTGAGTCAAGAATACTTACCCCACTCCAAACAGTGTAATTCTCCTCAAAAATCGCCCAAACCCGAGTTCACAATCTTAAAATATGATTAAATAACTAAAACCCTTGAGGCGGAATTATACAAGTCTACCCACGAGCCCCCTTCACGATCGCAGGACGCACTTCGCGATTGCGAAGAACAAATCAAACACTGTCCGAAATACTACTTCGTGAACGCGGTCTGGCACAGCGACCCACACCTTCACAGACCTACGCAAACACAGTCCCCCACACGCGAATGCAAAGGCCAACAACTTGGCGACCCCATCCAGCTCTACCTCTATGCGAACGTGACGTACACGCGAACGCGATGACCACTGCCTACCATGCTCCGCGAACGCGACAGCCCCATCGCAAATGCGAAGGGCAATTCATCTGAAATACACACGAGGCCCCCAGGACCCCGTCCAATCACCCCACCAATCTCAAAATATAATATGGACCTACTCGAGGCTTCAAATCGCACAAAATAACTTCAAAATCACGAATGGCACCTCAATTCTAACTTAATGAACTAATCCAAATATTTGAAATTCCAAACTTGCACCGAACATGCCTAAACAATTCGGAATGACCTCAAAGTTTACACACATGTCATAATCACCATATGAAACTATTTCAAAGCTCGAAATCCTAAGCGGACATCAATAGCCTCTAAGTCAACTATGGGTCCAACCTATCAACTCTACAAGCCATCAAACTTCCAAGTCCAAAACTACGATCCGGACCTAACGGAACCATCAAAACTCTGCTCCGAGATTAAATGCGCAAAATTCAAACTTGTAACTTAAGCTTCTAAACTAGGAACCAAGTGTTCCAAATCACACCGAAATCTTTCCGAAACCAAACCAACCATGCACGCAAGTCGTAATACGGCATATGAAGTTATTCAAGACCTCAAACCACCGAACAAAATGCCAATGTTCGAAACGATCAGTCGGACCGTTACAAAAAGGTACTTAAAGGATGTTAAAAGCTTATGCAAATCGTGTAGAAAGTAACGTATTTTCACGGAAACATCAATAATGAGTGAATTCTTACGATACTAGAATCCTTAAATTATAGTTGAATTTTAATTTGAGCGTGTGTATTATTATCTCTCTTGGCATGTGGTGATGTTACATGTTTCATGATCGATAGGTGAAGTTATTAGGCTTCTCAATTAGAGTAAGCAAGCTTGCCGGAGAGTACTTTACGGCATGAACTCGGTCTTTAAAATTAGGATGTCATGAGCAAGGTGTTTGAGTGCTTAATAAAATATTGAGTTAGTTAGGACATTGAATAATATGAGCTTAATTTTGTGTCGTCTCCTTTAGTTGTATTTTATTCGAGGACAAATGAAGGATTAAGTGTCGAGTGGTGATGTTTGACATATTTATATGTTTTAATACTGCTTCATTTGTATTTTTATTGTATTTGATGTTACATATGCTCAATTTAGCTATTTATCTATATTAAATTGATTCTTGTTGTTTTGATTCATTATTGAATAATTAAAGATGATTTTTAAGGTAAATTGCAGAAAAGATGGAAAAAGAGAAATTGACTTTACAAGGAAGCTAAGAAGAAAAAAATAAATACAAACTACTACACCAAGGACGGCCATGCAACACATAACAAACCAAAGGCAGATAAAAGACAAATCACCATATTTTGCTCGTTATAAAAGGTTCAAACCTAATTCACGTCAGTTTTTTTGGGAGGCCTAGCGAACTGGAAACGCAACCAGCACTTTGGAAGCTTCTCACAACTAGTTATTTTTTTCTTAATCTTTTCATTAATTTTATAGTTTATTAGTATTAGGGAGTTTTATGTTTTTTTGATGATTTGTTATTTGGTTACTATGTCAATGAACAACTCAACTACTAGGGTTGGAGTTAATTGTTAAGTGAATTATTGACCATGTTTATCTATAATTGAGTAATTTTTATAATCTATTTATTCAACTGTATTTTGCTTCTTGTTAGTTGAATAGCCATCGATTAATTGTACAGATATATCTTATGCTATTGGAAAAAGATTATAGGATTAGGTTGTTATTGAACAATATCACTTTTAAATAGTTAAAATGATTAATTCCTTTGATTTAAAACTGAGATTAGATGAAGCTTGACGCGATCTTGTGAATTTTTTCTAGAGTTAGTTCGAGAAAATAATTTTAGAAAATTACTGCTTTTGATCGAGAGATAATTGTTGCAACCTGAAAAGTTAAAATTATTGGAGAATAGCTTGGCGAGATTATAGTGACCACGTTAAGCATCCATCCTGGTAATTGAGAAAATCACCATTGTAGGCTTTCACTCTTGAATACATCATTGTCTCTTTAGCTGACAACTTTTATTACATTAGAATTTTCTAATTAAGTACTTCCCAATTTATATGTCTACACTACTATTTGGGGAGCCTACGAGGTTCATTTTTTACCGCAAGTTTCATAAAAATGACCCGATCGGTCATTTTGAGAATTTGCATTTCACTCGGCATTTTGGCGGCACGAGTAGCTCCGTATGATTTATTAGAACTTGTGTGCAAAATTTGAATTCATTCCGAGTTAATTTGATATGTTTCGGCGCGAGTTTTTGGAAGTCCAAAGTTAGAAAGTTCATTAAATTTGATTTGAAGCGTGTTTCATCGTTTCAATGTTGTTGTGCATGATTTGAGGTCTCGAGTTGGTCCGTGTTATGTTATGGGACTTGTTGGTATGTTTTTACGGGGTCCCGAGGGGCTCGGGTGAGTTTCAGATATGATTGGGCTGCATTGCGCTCGTTTTTCTTATGTTTCGACGCCGTTTCTTCAAGCATAAATAGTACTACATTAAGCAAATGAGCTTCGATTTCTGTTTTGATTGAAGCATTAGATTCGTATCGTAATTATAGAGTCATGGCAAAAAAGAATCATCGAATCCGGGCATCGTATGAGGAATTTATGGTCATTTTACTAAGAATTTTGTTGCTAGATTTTTCAGATTAATTACGAAATTACCACTGAATTCGTATTTAAAAATCTGCACTATTTGCAAATATTGAAACCAACATATCTCCTTCATTATAAGGTCAAATGGAGTGATTCAAAAGCCTAACTTGACTAAAATTTCACAAGGAAAAATAGCGAGTTTAGAGGTCATTTGGCATGAGAAACGAGGAAGAATAGCTGGCAGAAAAATATATAAAACAAGAGTTTGTTCATTTGGTCATATTTTGAGTTGGGGAGCTCGGATTTAGGCGATTTTGGAGGCGATTTTCACCATATCGATTGGGGTAAGTGTTCTCTACTCGATTTTGGTTATATTTCATGAATCCATCTTCGTTTTTGGGATTTGATTGATGATTTCAAAGTGAAATTTGGGGGGGGGGGTTTGCCTAAAGTTTCATAAAGTGAATTTTTAAGTTTTGAATATCAGTTCGGAGTCGGATTTGAGTGAAATTAGTAGGGTTGGACTCATAATTGAATGGGTTATTGGATTTTATGAGTTTTGTCGGGTTCCGAGGTGCGGTCCGGGTTGGGCTTTATGGTCGATTTTGGGCTTTTGATTGAAGGTTCAACCTTTTTTAATTAGGATTGGTTCCTTTAGCATTGTTTGATGTATTTGAGTTGTTTTTGGTTAGTTTCGAGCCGTTCGGAGGTCGGAACGCGCGAGATGGCATTTTTGGACCATCGCTTGGCTTGTTCGGTATAGGAATTGGCTTGTTCGAGGTATGCAACTCTTCTAAACTTAGTGTTGAGGGTATGAAACCCCTAATTACGTGTTATGTGATTGTTGTTGAGCTGACGCACATGCTAGGTGACGGGCGTGTGGGCGTGCACCCTGTGAATTGTGACTCTGTTGTTTTCCATGGCACTGTATAGTGGCCCTATCTTGTTGATATCTCTGTTTTCACCATGTGATAAAGTAATTGAACTCTTAATCATTCTAGATATATATTTAGGCTTTATGTCGATACTGTTGGGACCCATAGTGGTCATTTCTTGTTGTCATCCTACTGGTTTTCATTGATATTTCGTACTCAATCATATTCATGCATTTATATCATATCTCAGTCTCAGTGATTAATCATTGGCACATCATATCATTGTTCCGGGTTAGTCTTCATGACATTGTGAGCCCGTGGGTGAGGCTGGAGAGATTGATGACCGAGTGAGGCCGAGAGCGTGATTATGAGTGACAGTTACGGGATCGGGTTCCACGTCGCAGTATGTTATATTAATTTATGCCTGGATCTGGCTTGTGATAGTGCTTGGGCTGAAGGAGCCCCTCCGGAGTCAGTACACACCCTCAGTGAGCGCTACTGATTATATTGAGGGATGGATCTTTCCTGGACATGGATCTTATCCGAAGCATTTATATACCTGGAGATGGATCTTCTCCATGGGGCCGGATTGGCCTTCCTCGGTACTGAGTGCCTGATGGTCAATGATGTATATATTCCGGGGTGGATCTTGCCTGGGCCAAATGGGCCATATACTGTAGCGAGTGTTTGAGCATTATGAGTGGAAAGTGTAAGACACTGAGATTGAGTACTCTGAGAGAGTGAGTACATGATTCATCTCTGGATACATGGCATTGGCATTCACACATGGCATACAGGCATAGAGATGTATTTTTCCTCATGTTGTATGGTATCACGTCATTCATGACTTTTACACACATTGATATGTGGCATAGAGAGGTATTCCACACTTGTTATCTGGAAAGAAAATGAAACACCTTATTAATTGTGAAAAGGATTTTTAGAAAAATTACATTTTTCGAACTATCTCATATTTTACGACGATTTCGGTAAAGAATTTGAGTTTTACTGATATTCTTGAAAAGGGAAACTATTTTAGGAAAACTATGAAAAAGCTGAGCATTTTATCTCTGAGTTACTTTCTCATTTATATGCTCTATGTTGTTATGAACTGTTGTTGGTTATTGGTGTTGGACTCAACCTACGTTCCAGCTCGTCACTACTTTCAACCTAAGGTTAGATTTGTTACTTACTAGTACACGGGGTCGGTTGTACTGATACTGCACTTTTGCACATTGCGTGCAGATGTGGTCTGTTGTTGTTGATGTGCTAGATGGTTGCTAGATTTGAAGATGCACCTGCGTTCCGGTTGTATCTGCCTCTTGTTCATGGTAGCCGTAGATTTATGAAACTCTGTTTGTGTACTTTTCGAACAGAAGATGTATTTACTTCATATCAGCTTTATAAATTCTATTCTTAGAAGCTCATAATTTGTACTACCAGTTCTTGGGAAAGAGTATAAGATCTAGATAATTCTCTTGTTTAAGCTGCCTTATTAAATATTATGGGAATTTGATAGCATAGTCGGATTACCTAGTGGGTTGGGTTAGGTGCCATCACGACTAGTGGATTTTGGGTCGTGACAGCTCGGTACAGAGCTCTAGGTTCATATCTTCTACAAGTCATGAGCAAGTGTCTAGTAAAGTCTTGTCGATCGATATGATGACGTCCATACCTATCTTCGAGAGGCTACATGGCATTTATGATATACTTCCCATCTTTCTTTCCTTATCGTGCGGCATTGATTCGGCTTGAAGCATAATCATTTGAATTCCGTACACGTGTCCATATGCGCACATGAGCGCTCGATATCAGCTGTGCATCGACAGCTTGTGATTCCTCGATGAGGTGCAAGATATGATTTCTATGTGTTGATGATAGGCCAGTCTGGAGGACTTGAGGTTGGGTTTTGACTGTAGCTTGAGCACAGAGGTATTGATTGTGTGAGCACGTGCTTTTGGATTTATATGTCCGATAATGTCCTTATTAGTGGAATTTGTGGCTGGATGGCTATGTAATGAGTATGATGTGACTGCAAGATATGTTTATATGGGTTGGATTTGACAAGAAGAGTTTGCTTACAATGTAAAAAGGACTATTGGGTGTCTGATTTCTACCTTAATGAGACGCATATAATCGAGTTATGAGAATATTGGGGAATCTTTCATGCTGTTTAATTGCAGAACGAATTAGATTCTCCTGTCTTGTTGATGAGTTTAGAATCAGGAAGATTAAGTAATTTTGTAGTAATTGGTACTGTGGAATGGTATGGAAAAATGTCAATTCGAGGCTAAGCAAGTGGGTTATCTCATGCGGGGTGTTCTGAGGTTGTGTGATCCCTATGTTGTTTTGTAGCGAGTTCTCTTTTACCAATGAATTATATGTGCTACAATTTTGAGTTTGTATCGCATATAAGAGTTGGCTTGACTGTTAAAAGGGCGAATGCGAGATTTATAGATGATTTGAAATGCTATATGTTTTGTATTATACGAGCTTATAGAGGATTTAGTTGAATCTCACTGCGGTATTATGGCTGTAATAAAGTATGGGCATTATGAGTTATGGTGTGTTTTGATCTACGACTTTGAGCCAAATGGGGGAGTCCGCAATTTATAAGTTGATTACACGGTTATGTGTTGTATTGGTTTCGATTTGAGGTATATTTGTGAATGAGTTATGTTCTGCAGAGGGTTAGATCGAGGATGACTCGAGTAAGGGAATTTCTGGATACGGGTTGTATTACACTCTATAGGTAAATGGAAATCACAGAATGATTTGAGTTGTTATTGGTGAAGGATGTAATATGCATGGAGCAGGAATTTATTTGGTTGCATTAAGGTGGGGTTACTCCCTTGGGTGTTGGTGTGCTAATGGGGCATAGGTCATTCGATCTGTTGATCAGTCTAATTGAGATTTGAGTAGAGTGGATGACTCTTGAGAACTTTTCTATTGGGTTCAAGAATTATATGCAGTAATTGGGAATATTCAGGATTTGCATATGGCTAGAAACTGAGATTTACATTGGAAGATGTCGTGACTTGCGGCATTTCTATATCATTATGGATTCTACATTTCAGTATTAGGAAGGTAAGAGGAACAGCTTTAGATCTGCAGAAGGTCTCTTTGAAGTAGGTATCTCGGTTGTGAAACTTTTGGGGTGCTTAAGAGGGAATTCAGCGGCTTATGAGTCTTGGGGCGGTGTGGTCCTATGCTAAAGTTTGTGGGGCACGTTTTGGTTAAGGATAGTAGTATTCTAGAAAGGAAAAGTATCAAATTGAAGGCAATGCGGAAGGAACTCGGAGAATTAGGACAACTTAGTAATGGGTTGAATCAGCATGGTAACAGATGTGATTGGCTCTTTTGATTCTTATGATGTAGTGAGTTTCTACAAGTGTTTTGTGGCGATACCCTCAGGTTTTGATGGCTTGTGTAACTTGGTTGAATTAGAGGGATTCAGTCCTGACGGTTTGGGTAAGTGCAAATGGGTTTCGGAGAGTTCTTGATGGTTTCTACCATGGTTTGAGATGTACTTTCCTACTGGTGTGTGGGACAAGTTGCGTATTGTGATTTTTTTCCTGGATGGGATCAAATGGAAGGTATGGATAATTGAGTATGTAGTTGCTCGTGACTCGGAGTGGATTATGAAGTTCTCGTATTTTTCATATAATGGCATGGTATATGTGGTGTGGTGTGTGGGATTGATATTGGCAAGTGCAAGTTCACGTTTCGGTTTTGAAGGGAAGGACGTAATTTCTTAGGCAGCATGGACGGTTTTAGATGACTAGGTAAATGGCATTACTATTTGGAATGACTTGATGAGAGTATATAATTCAGAAGGGGCAATGTGTTTTGATTTATGGATACTTCATTGGTATTGTGGTACTCATCTAGTTGATCGATTGTTGATATTCAAATTTTGCTTTGTGGCACCGAAGAATTTTAGAAGTATTCCTCATGGGATGATCGTGTATGAGAGATGTGTTAGACATTCGGGCGGTGGAGTTAGGGATTAGTGTTTACCTTGAAAATAGTATTTACAATTATATTTAATTTTGTGGTTCTAAAAATACATGATTTATTTTAATACTAGTTGTTAAGCAATAGATGCTAGGTATAAGTAAAGAGAATAAGATGTGCAAACCAATGGGGTCACAAAGCTAGGCCTCGAGCTGGTTGAAGCAGGACCTCGAAGTCTAGATGGGCTAATAACGATGAACTATTGATAAAGAATCAATGGTAATGGGGGCCTTAAAGATGGCCTTTTACGATCAATAATGTGCAATAAGTGAAGAAAATTAAATGAACAATGAACGTACAATGTAAGAATAAGCAATAAATGTGAAGAATAGTTGTTTTTGCAAAGAGAGCAGAGAATGTTGTGTGTTATTAAATATCAATGTATCTTACAAAATGACAAAGGTCCCCTTTATATAGGAGGGGTGAATCCCAACATAGTACATGTCTAATAAATGACGAATAAATGCTACTAGTACAACTATATAACTACTCAGTATGGATTTGTACTATTCTTGCAGACTCTGTCAGTACTCATCGTGTGCCCTCGGGGGTTTCCCGCCTTTCCATGACAATCACCGACTCATGCCGCTCAGAGATCGACCTTCGATGTGCCCCCTCGAGGGGGCAATTTGGGGTCCGCCCTCGAGTTCCACTTCCATCCCTCGAGGTCGGGCGTGGAGTGCCACAGTAGCCTCAAAGTCGGATTCTCCGATTTTGGCCGCATACAAATAGTCCCCGCGTTTCTTAGAATGAAATAATAAGGAACGACCTTTAGTTCTTGCCTCTCCGATATCCCCAGCATGACGGCAGCCATATGAGATCATTAAATGGTGCGGCAGAAAAAGTTGTACAGAAGTTTTGTCAACACAGTTCCCGAAAAGCCCACGAACCACTATTGGTCGCCCTGTCAACTCCTCCAACTCACTTAGATGGCCTATAAATACTCCAATTCCCTATCTTTTGAACCTTTACAACATCTTCAGATCTTCAAATTTTTGTTAACAGTTTGCTGCCTTCTCCCCTTCTCTGTACTCATTTCTACGTCAACTCGCTCTTAAACATTGTTATAACCATTGCTAAAACCTCTAAGACGGTACCCCGAAAGGGGGAAGCCTCTTCTTCATCACGCTCGTCTAAGAGCAAAAAAGTAGTGCCTCCTAGTGTTGAGCAGTGTGTTCCTGGGTCCTTTGATACATCATCCGATTTCAAAGTTGACAAACGTTCTTCGACACTGGGTCGATGCGAGCCCATGTCTTGGAATGTTAGTTTAATAACTAACATAGAGAAGGTTAAAATAGATTGCCATTGGGGAAGGCTGGTACACGCTGAGATCCCTTCTTCGGAAGAGGACATAACTACACATAAACCCTGTTTCCTAGTGTGTATACGTATCCTTTTACTTTAGGCCCCGTAGATTCTTCTTCTCTATCAATAGACCCGGTGATCCTTGAAATTTTCCGTGAATATCGAGTGACACTTTGTCAAATTTACCCATCTTTTTGGAGAATCGTCTATTTGATTAAACATTTCTCGAACATGATCGAGGGTAAGTCTTTCACCCTCAATCATCTGATCAGACTGTATAGCCCTCGCCTCTATCGAGGGGGCTTACTCAAGCTGCGACATCGATCTACCAAAGCATTTTTTGCCAATACTGATGAAGATAAAGACCGGGGTGGATGGGTCGCTTCGTTCGAGTCAGGACCTCGGACCTTATCCCTACCGAGAAGATGCCATTCCCTGAGGAATGGAATATGAGACGTAAGTGTCACTATACCGAGCATGCTATATCATATGAACGTCCTCTTTTCTCCTTTCAAACTAACTCCTTTATTTTTTCTCCTTGAATTGGTCCTTCTCTGGTTGCGTAGCCACCGTGTGGTTCCCCGGCGCGGTCGAGGACCTTCCAGGTTAGGTTAGACTTTTAGATTCTGCTTCATCATACGACAAGCGTGTTTGGCGCGATTTGGCCAAAACTCGATGGGAGGCTAAAAATCATGGTACGTCTTCACCGCTATCACTTCTAAATTCCTTATGCATGGATTTTTTGGCTGTACTTTCGACATTTTATGCTTGTGCAGGCCTCGAGGAAGCTGTTTTGATGAGACCGCCTCCTTCTAGCGAAGAAGAGAACCAAAAACACGCCAAGGATAGAAAGAGAAAGAAGAAGACGTCGGCGGAGTCCCTGACACCGAATAGAGCTAAGGCTCGAAAGCCCAGGACCGATGCAACGGTCCTAACTATGGCAGCGGCTGAGAGTCTTCGTGCTAAAGATGATGACGATTGCCCACTGGTTCATAGGGCAAGATGAGACACGGATGCTTCATCGGATGTTGGTCAGAAAACTGCCGAGTCAGAGGCGGTCGACGCGGTCCTACCTTGTTTTGAGGAGTCTCTCGAGGAGGGTTTGGATGCAGTCCCCGAGCCGACCACTGAACAAGATACACCCTGCGCTGAAAAACATTTGGTTGGCGCATTCGGAGGATCCTGCTCTGAGGCCCTTCGAGGGCAAGATGAAACCTCGATAGAGGTTGACGTCGTAGGCGATCTTCAATCGGGCCTGTCATTTTCCCCAGGGCAAATACGGGATGCCCAGAACAGGGTGGCTGCCGATGCGGGGGCATCCCGGGGGGGGGGGGGATGATGCATTTGGAGCATATGGGGAATTTTTTGTTGGTGTCGAAGAGGATGTTGATCTCGATGATCCAGTCATTCTCGAGGAGGCTGCGAAACTGCAAAAATAGGTGATTTATGATATAACCCTTGTGCCTTGAGTTTTGATCTTCGTTTTTCCTAATTTCTTTCCTTTGTGCTGCAGATCATAATAATGTATGACCAGGCCTTCTCCAAGTTAAGTGCTGAACTGACTCATAGTGAGGAGAAGTTCGACAAACTTGCCACGAAGTCAAAAGAACTAAAAACTCTTTACGCCCAAAGGGAGGGGGAACTGAACAGCCTTCGAGCGAGCTCGGAGAAAGTGCTCCAAGATCGGGCTAACTTCATTGAGCAGGTAGTTCGGTATTCATGAGCTTGTTTGTTGTTTTCATAACTTGGTATTTACTATCTTGGCTCGGCATTTGCAGATCGAGCGAAAGGATACCCTAGCGGAGTAGCTTCAGGAAGAGATTGCGGCCAAAGATGTCGAGATACTTAGGCTGAAGTGGTGCAAGGATAGCACGACTTTCGAAAGGGATACTCTCCGAGGGGAGCTGGTCTCGACACAGGGTGTTCTTCAAGGTGCTAAGGAGGAGGCTTAAAAATTCCAGGTGCTTCATGCCTAGTCGGCTGCTGCGTTATCCATGGCTCAGTCTGAAGCCGATGCACTCTTATCCTCGTATCGGGATGACGCTGCTGCAGCGTATACTCGAGCCAGGGAGATATCCGAAGAGGCCGAGCTGAAATTGGCTCGCGCCCTCGCACATGCTCGGTTAGAGGCTCGGAGAAAGGCCTTCGAGGAAGTGCATGCCAAGGGTTTTGATCTTTCTGCCGAGATCAATGAAGTGAAGGCCTTGGAAGAGGAGTCAGCAGCTCCGACTTCTTCAGACGAGGGCTCGTGAGTGGCTCGGGGAGTAGCGAGGATGAAGATTTAGCCACCTTTGTTCTTTTAACTTCTTCTTCTTCTTTTGTACATGGACTCCGCGTGGGAGTTTTGTAAATGCACCTTTGTAAATATATTTTTAGGAATGCAAAGGATCGTTTTTTATTGTTTAATGCCTTCAAAGCTTCGCCTTTTATTGTTTATGCCATAGTCAAGCCTCGAACCTGAATTTAACTCCTTCGAGCTCAGTCTAGGAGTAACCGAGACCCATGGGGTTGGGTCAGTAAGGGATCGACTTGATTCCTCGAACACTGCGTGGTATCGTTATTCCTGTGATATGACCGTGATATGACCAAAGTGGCCCCGTCGGTACATTTTCCCAAAAAGTCATAATTGCTTTGTCAGAGCTGATTGTCTATCAAAGTTAATGAATAGTCGCCGCTCTTCTTATATATACCTGCTTTCTTTTCATTGAGGGCTTTTCCGCTTTGTGCATTTACCTTCTTCTGTGGAGTTCCTTTTCTGCTAGTTTAGTGTCGCATTATATCAAAGATCTGCCTGAGTTTTCATCTTCTCTTTCTTGCTTTGAGGGAACCATGGCTACCATACCCAAATCCGCTTACCAGAAAGAGGGAAGTCCCACCTCTGCCTCTCGTCCGGCTGGTGGCACACTGCCGGCGTTTGGCGAGCCGACTTCGAACTATTTCACCACGATGAGGGATTTTGTGATAGAAAAACCTCTCGATGTTCCGGGTCACCGAGAACATGCATCGTGGTTTGTTTGCTCAATAGGAGAGAGGCATCTTGAGGCTATGAGGAGAGACTGTGGATGGGGAGAAAAGGTGAGGCTATAGATACCCTCCCGGGAGGAGGACATTACGACCCCATAGAGGGTTTTTTGACCGTGTATACGTACCCTTTTACGTTGGGTCCTCTCGACCGACTTGTGCTCGAATTCTGTCGAAGATGTTAGGTTACTTTGGCACAAGTCCATCCACCTTTTTGGCCATCCACCTTTTTGGAGGATTGTGTTGATGATGAGATTTTTCGCTGAGAAGGCTGAACTCGAGTTCTCTCTTAGCCACTTCATCAGGTTGTACCGGCCTTTGCATTATCGAGGTCTAATTACGATACGACGTTGATCCACCAAGACCTTTATCACTAGTGATGAAAAGGAGAAGGATCGAGGGTGGATGAGTCAGTTTGTTCGAATGAGGACTGTCGACATTATTCCCGTGCAGTTCCTGCCATTTCTAAAAAAATGAAATTTCAAGTGTAAGTGATATACCGAATTCTGTTACTTTTGTTCTTGGTGGGGCCAGGTTTTGTAAGGACGTTTTCTTTTGTTTTCCGCAATGACCCCGTGGATGCCACATGAGGTTCCCGATCTTGCGGACTAGGCCCACAAACTAGCGGCCTCTTCGACTTATGATGAGCGCAAGTGGCGAGATTTGTCGAAGAGAAAATAGGAGGCTAAGCATCATGGTATGTGCAATATAGTCCCTCTCTCGGAGGGTATTTTCCTTTACCTGTGCTAATTTCTTTGTTTGCAGGCATCAGTGAGTTTTCTGAGGTGAGACCGTCCCCCTACGAGGAGGAGGGAGGACCTTCGACTTCCGAATTAAGAAAGGATAATAAGAGAAAGAGGTCCGACGAGGACTCTTTCAGCAAGGCAGGATCTGCTCGGGAGCTTGAGGAGGGTGTTGCCGTTGACGAAGATCTCATCTATATCGGTAGCTCTAAGGACATCAGCGTATCCGGAGAGGATTTTCTATAATGATGGCTCGAACCAGGAGGCCCCCCAAGATTGTCGAACCTGCTGGACTCGAAGCCCCTAATTTCGAGGGAGAGATTTCACAAGAGAAGTGGGGCGAAGGTCCTTCATTACCTGATTTGGCAGCTGGTTCTCGGGCGACGGAAATTACCCCGAGGGAAATGGACTTTGTCATGTCCCCGCTGGACAAGGTGCCTCGGGTTGCTCTATCGAGGCCAATTAGACCGAGCCGGTAGATGCGAAATCGACCTTCGAAGAAGCTCAGAACTCTGCTCTATGGTGCGTTTTGAATTTATTATTGCTCTTCCAACTTCGTGTTTTCTTATTTTTGACCGAACGTTCCTTCTCATAGGCCTTTGATAAGCTCAAGTCCGAGTTGCTTCGCTATGTGGTGAAGTTGCGTAAAGCTTTGAATGGGGAGAGATCTCTCAGGCTTCTTTGTGACAAGAAGGAAAGAGAGCTGATACACCTTCGATTGGAGTTGAACCGATGTTGTGATTATGAAGGCAAGCTTGAGAGACAAGTAACCCATGTTTTGAAGGAATACAGGCTTTTTCTCCCGATTCCGAGAGCCAATATTTCGATATCTCAGCTGCAAGAAAAGGCTGAGGCATTGGAACACCTTCGGGGCGAATCCAACTAGGGAAATTCTGAATGCAAAAAATTGAAGGCATAGATAGATGCTCATGTTGGGCCAAAAGGAATGCTTTGGCTAAGGCTTCCGCCTTCGAGATACAACTTTGTAATGCTCGAGAAAATAACTTGGTCCAGACCAGCAGGATTGCTAAACTTGAAACAGATCTTTTGGAAATGAAGGCTGAGGTTGTGGATGCTCGGGCCGAAGCCGAAGAGGTACGGGCAAAAGCTGATAAGAAGGTGGCCATCTATCTAAAAGATGTTGTTAAAGCTCGTACGAAGTTGAGGGGGGCTTTTGCTCGAGAGAAGAGGAGCAACGAATATGTTCGGTACAGATCCCGAAGGGAAACTCTCGAGGAGATACATGGCAAGGGCTTCGATCTCTCGGAGGATATAGAGCAGGCAAAGGCGGATGAGTTCGACGCCAAGTTCTTCGTTTCAGATACCAAAGACAACGAGGAGGAGGCCAATGCGGGAGCTGGTCCCGAGGGAGCCGATTGAGACATAGTCCCCGGGGGGAAAGGCTAAATTCCCGAGGATGGACTAGGTTTTTCTTTCTAGCTCTTTGTATTGGGCACCCCGTGGGAGTGTTTATAAATGTATCTTTGTATGATTATTTATAACAAAAAAGGAACCCTTTGATTTTTCCTTTATATAAATTCCCACTTGCTTGTGTCTTTTTTTATGCTTCGAGTTTTGATGCATACGTTGAATTTCTAGATAAGAATCCTTAGGTTATGTTCGATGAACAACTGGTAATAGTTCACCATTTAGGGCTTGGTCCTCGAATCAAGTTTTGACTCAGGCTCGTTCACCATTAGGTTTTCTACATGTTGGCCCTTAGGCTCTTTGGGCTTGCTCTTAGGC
The DNA here is from genome assembly GCF_001879085.1 of Nicotiana attenuata. Lineage (NCBI taxonomy): Eukaryota > Viridiplantae > Streptophyta > Magnoliopsida > Solanales > Solanaceae > Nicotiana > Nicotiana attenuata. Next base: position 180,218 of record NW_017672050.1, on the reverse strand, counting down.
TCTTACGCATTGGACCTTAGGCCTTTAGGCTTTCTCCTAGGCTCTTACGTATTTGCCCTTAGGCTCTTTTAAGATTGGGTCGATGCAACCTCTAATATGGCTATAGTTTTCCCTCATTTTGGCTAAAGACTTTTGAAGTTTTGATTATGCCTTGGCATGTTTTATGTTCATCCGACTCTTCGACGGCTCAAACGAGAACCTGATTATGAGTCGATATGTGATAATAGTTGAGTACCTCGGGAGGCTCATTCGAAGGTTGAGTTTTTGAAACCTATTCATCGAAGGTTAATTGTTTTTGAAGCCTTTTTATTGTTTGGAGCTGATATTATTGAATCTGGAGGCCTTCTGTTTTATAGCGGCAGTCAGACGTCTCCGAGCCGCGTTAATTTGGTCGTAGCCTTTTATTTGGCCATAGCCTTTAGTCCCCGTGTGCGGTGATATTGGCGTATATATCGAGGGTATGCCTTTTTAGGGGTCTTACAAGTTCGAATATATATCCTTGACCTTAATATTTGGGGTTTTGCCTTTTTTAAGGTCTTATAAATTTTGGCACGCCTTGTTGAGGGCTTACAGATTTGATGTTGCCTCAGTGAGGGCTTACGAGCTTGCAATTTACCTAATTAAGGTCTTACGAATTCCAAGTTTTGATGGTTCGATGAGCTGGCCGTCGAAGACAGTGCCCGAGTGTTCGAGAGTTTTTAGCTCTTGGGCCGTTTTATGAGAAAGTAGTGAACTTCTTTGAGGCGTAAAGTGCGTTGATAAGCAAAGAGGATTCCTCGATTACTTGATATATGCGTACATGTTTTTTGCTTTCGGAGGCTCTACTATTCTTCATGGACACGGTTTATTTGGCTGTTTGGCCCAATACAACATTCTCCTGTCGAGGTCCTCCTGGGCATAGTTAGATTTCTTCAGAGGGGTGACCTCCTGGGGTGATGCCCCCCAGTATTTGAGGTTGACTGAAGACAAACCTTGAACACTTGATGAGTTCTCCTTATGTAGCATATGGGTGTTGCCTCTTTAAAAACCTCGCCGGTAAAACCCGTTCGGGATAAAACCCGGTCCAAGGGAAAAAGAGCGCAACGCATGCTTTAAAATCCAAGGTCTTCGATCTGGAGGGTGTTTTGATTACTTTCGATTGAATTCTGCAATAAGTTAGTGTAAAACGTGAATGAAAAGGGAGAGGGTTGTACCTTAGCAATGATAGTGTTCGAGCTCTTATACGTTCTAATTGCTTGTTTCGAGGACCCGGCACGGTTCTTTGTTCCCTTATACGTTTGTTATTCAGCTGTTTGCATGTCCTTTGGCCTTTTCGGTGTAGAGGGCACCGATGCTGGTGTCATGTCGTGTACCACAAACATCTCTCTTGCAGCATGCTGCTCTCCGTACACTACTTTTACTCAATCCTTGGTTGGAAATTTTATCATTTGATGGAGGGTTGACGGCACTGCCCTCATGTTGTGTATCCATGGCCTTCCAAGCAAGGCATTGTTGATATCCAATTTTTTCCTATATATTATTAATACACATATATACTTTAAAAATAGCATATATGCATATATAAGCATGCATAAGCTTTTTATAATTTTTCTATAATTTTAAAGGCTTCAAATTGATTTATTTTCTTCCCTTTTTACTTATAAAATTTCCAATAATTATCCTTCGAATTATTTTTGTGGTAATTTAGCCATCTAAATTCTATATTTATGCCAAAATATCGCTTAAATATTTTTAGTGCATTTTTTATAATTTCATTTGCATTTTTAAGCTAATTTGTTTGCAATACTAGCCATAATTACATTTTGACACATAATTGCATTTGCATTTTTAAGCTAATTTGTTTGCAATACTAGCCATAATTACATTTTGACGCATAAATTGATCTTCCATATTTTTAAAATGTTAAATAGCTATTTTAAATCATTTTAGTACATGAAATTATTTTTAGAAATCATTTATTATTTATTATAAATTATATAGTTTTAAAATGGCTATTTAAAACTTAGCCTATTTTATTTCAATTTCAGCCTAAATCCTAACCCAATTACCAGCCCAATCCCCAATTAGATTACCTGACCTAGGCCCAAATACATTTATACCCGACCCAGGCCCCTCTAATCCTGGCCGTTGATCTCTGAGATCAACGGCCCGTTTGCATCCTTTCCTAATTAAACTAACATATACCCCCCTCCAAACCTAATTCATTTTACAACCCACCTCGCCGCCCTAATATCCTCTCTGCTCTCAAACACTCTCACCTTGAACCCTAATCTCCAAACGCCCCCCCCCCCCCCCCCCCCCCCCCCCCCCCCCCCCCCCCCCCCCCCCCCCCCCCCCCCCCCCNAATAATTATCCTTCGAATTATTTTTGTGATAATTTAGCCATCTAAATTCTATATTTATGCCAAAATATTGCTTAAATATTTTTAGTGCATTTTTTTATATAATTGCATTTGAATTTTTAAGCTAATTTGCATATGTTTGCAATACTAGCCCTATTAATGCATAATTACATTTTGACGCATAAAATGATCTTCCATATTTTTAAAATGTTAAATAGCTATTTTAAATCATTTTAGTACACGAAATTATTTTTGGAAATCATTTATTATTTATTAAAAATTTTATAGTGTTAAAATGGCTATTTAAAACTTAGCCTATTTTAATTCAATTTCAGCCTAAATCCTAAGCCAATTACCAGCCCAATCCCCAATTAGATTACCGACCCAGGCCCAAATACATTTATACTCAACCTAGGCCCCCTAATCCTGGCCGTTGAGCTCTGAGATCAACGGCCCGTATTCATCCTTTCCTAATTAAACTAACCTATACCCCCCCTAACTAATTCATTTACAACCACCCGCCACCCTAAAATCCTCTCTGCTCTCAAACACTCTCACCCTGAACCCTAATCTCCAAACGCCGCCCCCCCCCCCATCTATGGCCATCTCCGGTGACCTCTTACCATCTCTCAAGCCTCCAATGGCTTCTCTCATGTCATTCTTGCCATCTCTAAGGCCCTCAAGGGACCAGGGCTATGACGACTTGCATCTAGGGTTCATCTCTTGCCTGTTCTTGGCCATTCAAGTGTGATTTCGAGTAAAATCGTTCTATATTTGCAATGATCTAAGGGTTTTCCAGTATGTTTCGTCATCTCTGTATGGTTCTCTTCGAAACCCTAATTTCATTTCCAAACCTCCGAGATCTGTAAAGATCTAAAACGATTTGAGTTTGTTTCTTATGTGTTTTACAATAGCCTTGAGATTCTTTACAAGAATCGTATGATTTCAAGTGTTTTTTCATTTTTTTTCAAAAATTAGGGTTTTCGGAATTTCTTTTTAAACTTTGTTTGATGATTCTTTGTGTTTAAACTTCTGATTCTTACACATTTTTTGAATAATTTTATGAACCTGGTGCAACCCTACCCCGTTTGTACTGAAAACCCTAATGTTTTGGGGTTTTTCGTTTGGTTTTTTGGATATTGGTACATCCGACTTTGTTTCCTTAATTAAATTGTTGTGAATTTACCCTTTATTACCTATTCTATACCTAAGCTTTACTTTATTCTTTTCCTTAAATACCTAGCATGTTTACCGTTGATTGAACTGTCCCTTGATTAATGGAAGATTTTGCTGATTTATTGGTGACTTCCCTGGTTTACTACTCAATTGATCTCTTACCTTGTTTTGTTAAGTTTTCGATTCCTATATAAACCTTCCCTTCTTTTAAGTTCACAACAACAAGAACAAGAGAAAACACTAGTTCAAAACTCTCTTTTATACTTAAAGTTTTCTGCTCTTTCTATCACTTGCTTCTGAACTAGCCAGCTGTAAGCCAAGGCTAGTTATTGCACTACACTACTCTATACTTTGTGTGTCCACTCTCCTTAACCGGTATGTTCTGATTTAATTACAAGTTCAAAACTCTATGAGTTCTCTTATTGCCTCCGTTTAGTGATTCCTATCTATCACTTGGCTTTTTGATATGTAACTAGCATGCTTAAATCCTGGTTTCACTTAGCACATATGAGTACTACCTATTCGGCTTATGATTAACATGTCTGATGAGTTGTCTATTACCTTCTCTAGCATATTTTAATTTGGCTCTACTCCATGTATGATTTTCTGTCTATTTGTTTACCCAATTCCTGATAGTAATCTACTTTGCTAGGTTACTTACTACTCCCTAAGTACTTCTAACCCTATGTTCAATTCTGCCTAGTATAACTATGTTATCACGGTTTGTTCTATGGCTGTGATTGACTCCTAAATCCTATAAAGAATTCTGAAAAGGAAATTTCTGTACTCTTGCTGCTACATTAACATGTTCTATGTGTCCCCAAGTCCCATACTCCCTGAGTGAAATCTATGTCTGAATGGTGCTTTTTAAGCTATTTGCTGATTTCTCACAAGTTCACTGTTTTCAAAACTGTTTATTACTGATCAACTCCTATTTTTCATAAAACTTCTTTACTTAATTGAGCCCTTTTCAACTCTGTTTTTCTTATCAAAACCATTTCAAAACTATGTCAAGCACTCTCCACTACTCCTAGAATATTTAGGTTATGCCCCTCTAGCATGTGTACTGCCTTGAGATCCATGAGATTTCTCTGAACTCTGGCATGTCAGAGCTGGCCTTTCCCCACTGCACTTGAATCAGTTCTTGTTTGAGAAAAAGTCTAGGTGTGAGCACTGCCCCGATCCTTGAGATCCTTAGGGAACTCTGACGCACCTAGACAATGATACTCTCTACGAAACTTTTGCATTTGAGGCTATTGGAGGCTTGGGAAAGTCATTTGGGCCTGCTTCAGGCTCCCTATAGTTAACTTCTTCTTTTCTTTATTATTTATGTAATTTATTCAGCTGGTCTGTAATAATTATTTGTAAATAACTTTGGGGTGATTAGTGGAAAACTGTTTGCTGTTTTACTAAATCAACGTAGTTATCATGCTCTTAGGACATCACTGTTCTGCGTTTAGGCAAGCCTATAGGGCGATTTTAAATTCTACAGCTCTGAAACTGTGTTTTGCTACTTAAAGCTGTCCAGATTTGATCGGTTTAAATCAGTAGGCAAGTTAAATAGGATCTCTCACACATTGTCCTAATTCAATACTGTATAACCCCTGCTCACCTAGATATCATGTTCTAGGATTTTCTCTTAAGTATTTGAATATTGTTTGAAGACGTGCACTCACTTGTTATGTTTGAGGAGGTAACTGTGAGCCTATAACTTGTTTCTTTAAATGCAGTCCTAACTGTTCTTGGTTGACGCCTAGATTTTTATCCTTTAAAACCTTAGGAATGCCTAGAACTTTCCAAAGAATAGAGGTCCTAAAATACCTCCAGGGCCACGAGGAAGGGATGGGTAGTGCACGCATAGGACATTGTCAATGTTACTAGAACGCTTTAGGCTATGACCAAGGGGAGGGAATTGGGTAGAAAGGGATATGATGACTACGCGTTAATGTCACGTGTAACCCCTCATTGAGGAGTGTTTACCGGGCATTGTGTGGGGTGATCCTGTAGGCTAACCAACCTAGGACCCCTCCTTCCCAAATTCCCTTTGCTTGAACTTTACTTTTCTATATGTACGCGATTTGTTCAAGTCTTTCCTTTATTTGAGTCATATAATGTCCAAAACCTTCCCCCTTATTTGCAAATATGTGTTTAAACTGTCTACTATTCAAAGGACTAATTCGTAAGTATAAGTTCGGCCGGGACCAGCCGTTGTGGACCGAGAGAGGTGCCTAACACCTTCCCCTCAAGGTTATTTCGAGCCCTTACCCTAGATCTCTGGTAATGCAAACCAATCTAAGAGTTAATCACTCTAGGTGCCCTAACGCACCATAATCCCTTAGGTGGCGACTCTTCAAAAACCCAAATTCCCAAAAGGAAATGAGTTATTACCCCCATGAATGTCGAAACCCGGACTTCCCCATCAAAAGGGAGAAAAACGGGGGGCGCGACAGCATGGCGACTCTGCTGGGGATACCTTTAGGCTCTTACCATAACGAACTTATTTTTATGAATTAGTCCAAGCATGCTTTATCCCGTACCCTTTCCTCTTATTTGAACTTAACTGTCTATTTTCTTTTAAGCATTTATGATTCTTTATTCCTGAAACTTACTTGTCTTTTTGTTTTCTTTTCCGTAACTGTCTTTCAATTATTTAAATACCGCATTTATTTTTCTACGTGCAAATACTTGACTAAATGTTATTAATTGCTGCACAAATCATGCTCTACATCATATTCCACTCGTGCGTATCAAATCCTATAGCAACGCTTGGTAAGTGGTTGCGGTCTTACTACTTATTACCCTTAAATTCGGAAAGGTTTATTTGCGGTAAAACTAGTCAATCAGCGATGCAGTCGATGGTTCCGTGCCTTTCCCCCTCAACTTGTCCGCTTGAGGGTACCAACTAAAACCCCATAGTAACCTTACTCTGGTCAAAATTGTGCATGTATCATGGTCAAACCTAGTCGGATCAATTATGTTGTCCACATATTGATCCTTTAAGATGAGCCTTATCCAAAGTCCACCGGGGTTTCCATAATCCGAACGGACACAACCACGTTATGTGCATTAATTTGGAGAACTAAATGCCGTTATGCTTATCAGGAATGTACAAATAGTCGAGTCTGGTGGGGGAGAAAGGCCTAACCCTTTTGTTTTGCAGAAAATGAGGCACGAGGTCCCCAGATTCGGTATGGTTAGCAACATCCCGCCATTGCTGCTAGATTGGTGGGAGGACCTTTCCTCAAGTGACAAGACACATGTAAGAATGTACCTGGGTAACTTGCTTTCCCTGCTAGACATAGAGACAAACAACAAGCTGATCGAGGCTGCCACTTTGTTCTGGGACAGCGAAAGGGCCGTGTTCCAATTCGGTGACATAGAAATGACACCGCATGTAGAAGAAATTGGAGGGCTTGCAGGGTTAATTTGGGATAGTCCCGGGCTATTGGTACCAGAAAACCATACTGGCAAAGGGTTTTTAAAGATGATGGGGCTGAAGAAGAATGCCGACCTTGTGTGCCTGAAGGAATCTTACATACCCTCCGAATATCTGTATGAGAGGTATGGCCATAGCAAGTCCTACCGTACCTACCATGATGAGCTCTCTCTCACTTCTCTGGGCCACATCCACCGTAGAGTGTTCGTGTTCATTGTATGCTTCTTAGGCCTGATAGTGTTCCCAATGAAAAAGGATGAATCCACACTAGGTTGGCCATGGTCGCCGAGACTTTGATGGAAGGGATCAATGGACAGACATATTCCATAGTCCCATGATCATAGGCGACATCTACATGGCTCTGGAGCGCTGTCAAAGAGGGGTCAAGCATTTTGAGGGTTGTAACGTGTTACTGCAGTTGTGGTTGTTGGAACATTTCCAAAAGGGTCACTATCACCAAGAGTTTCTGCGAAGGGCTTGGAACGACCATATTGCCTTCCATCACCCCAAGCGGATGACTTACATTCCAGATAGGTTTGCTCAGCCGGAAACTGCTAAAGAATGGGTAGAGTTCTTCGACAATCTGACCGAGGAACAGGTGCAATGGATGTTTGAATGGTTCCTAGAAGATGTGTTCATCATCAGATCCAGGGACGCTCCACACTTGGTGCTGATCGGGTTGAGAGGGATATACCCCTATGTTCCTTTCCAAGTTATGAGGCAAGCAGGCAGGAAACAGGTTGTACCAAGGGTTACCAAGATGAGTTATTTCAGGGCACACTTTCAAGACGGCGACGTCCCTTACAAATTCCAAGCTCAGCACATGTGGCACTGCAAGATCATTGTGGAAAAGAACACCATTGAGCCAGACAGGTATCATGCAGGGTGTGAATCTCTCTACCCGCCATGGTTAGAGGATAATCTAAAAGGAATGGCGATGCTAGGGGCCAGTCGAGGGAATAGAATCATAGTCGAAGAAGCTGAAGCTCAAGTCAAATACAATAGGCTGCGCAAGAGGGTCACGACTTTGAGAATGAGCACCAGAAAATACATGAGAGGAATTTAAGGTGGATCAAAGAATGGAAAGAAATGGCAGTCACTTCCAACAAGATGTTGGAATATCTGGAGCGAGGAATAGTGAAGATGGAAGGTAAAGTCATAAAGAGGATTGAGGATTGCCAGAACGCCGAAGGAGCTGAAGGAGGACATCTGGCCAGAGCCTACTTGTTGCTGGGACTACGCGAGCTGGGGGATCTATATGGTGGGGTCAGGAAGATCGTATCTGGGAAGGTCCTTCCGGGACAAAATAGGCTAGATTTATTTGCTTTCCTAAAAATGTAATAAGGCCAAGTGCTAGTAGTGACTTATTTTTTATCTTAGTGTCATTTTAGGATTCGTCTATTTTCATATTATGAAATAAAACATTTGTTGGCATTTAAAGTTCTCCTAATCTATTTGTCGCTAGGCCTACCTCGGGCACAACGAGGCTCCCCAAATTAAGACGTGAATTTACATTTCCACAATATGTGTTTAAATACTGCGAACAATTCAAAATCCTCACTGACTTGTTACCTTTTCTGTTTTTCCCTATTTTTTGATTATTCCCATCCCCTTAGGTTGGTTCACTCATACTGGCCTCATCAGCGTATCATACTAGATTTAGAGACCCTCCACCTCCTCCTCCAAGCAATACAAAAGGTAGAGGAAAAGCAAAAATGGACGACGTAAGTAGTATCCGAAAGGAAAATATTGAGAACGCAGAAACCTTAGATGGACATAGTAGTCCGGCCCCAAATGATCTAGTCTTGAGACTGGAACAAAAGATACTGGAACTGCAAGGAGAACTTGAGCAGGTTTGTAACTTGGCAAACTTGTCACTCACTCTGAATGTCCTTGACATCAACTAACAGAACACAAAGAACCCAGCACCTCCCCAAAGCATACAAAACCAACATCCACAAAACCCTCCTGTACCAAATCAATACACAACTCCACCCCAGAATCCCAACCCATTACCAATACCAGCTCCGCCACAAAAACCCCATCAACCAATTCAATACCCACCAGCCACCACTTATCACACTCCCAGAACACACCACCACCCATTCCCGATCCCCTAAACTCCACTAATGACCTTCATTACACCCAAGTCCCTGGAACCCATCAGAGCAACCCTATATATGTGGAAAGTGTACCTCACTCTATCCTGCCAATCGCCTATACACCCGAATCCTTCGAGAAAGACCTGCTCACTAAAAACATGGCTGAAGAACTCAAGAAGTTAATGAGCCGAGTTCAGAGTGTTGAATGCGACAAAGGAATAACAGGTTTGAACTATGAAGACCTATGGATACAGCCAGATGTGGAACTGCCAGAGGGGTATAGACCTCCCAAGTTCGAGATGTTCGACGGCACAGGTGATCCCAGGGTTCATCTGAGGACCTATTGTGACAAGCTTGTCGGAGTCGGGAAAGATGAAAAGATCCGGATGAAACTCTTTATGAGGAGTCTTACTGGGGATGCTTTGTCCTAGTATATCAGCCAAGATCCCAAGTAATGGTCCAATTGGGTAAGTATGGCTTCAGATTTCATGGACCGGTTCAGGTTCAACACAGAAAACGCGCCGGATGTTTTCTACATTCAGAATCTTAAGAAGAAACCTATTGAGACTTTCTGCGAGTATGCTACTCATTAGAGGTCGGAAGCGGCCAAGGTTAGGCCATCTTTGGACGAGGAACAGATGAACACATTCTTCATTAGAGCACAGGATCCGCAATATTATGAAAGGTTGATGGTTATGGAAAATACAAATTCTCTGATATCATCAAACTTGGAGAAAGAATCGAAGAGGGAATCAAGAGCAGGATGGTAACGAATTTTGAGGCACTACAGGCCACAAATAAGGCATTACACTCAGGCAGCACATCCAAGTAGAGAGATGTTGGGGCAGTAATGGTGGCTCAGGACCCGACATCTCAACTCACATATCAAACACCTCCACCCACACACCAAGCACCACCACCCACATATCAACCTTTATCTCCCAGATACTCTCAATCAGCCACTGTCCATCACACCTATAACTCCCAACCATCCCACTTCCAATCACCACCAACTCGCCAAAATTATCCAAGACCAAGGCCCAGCTTCGACCGCAAGCCGCCCAGACAATATACCACCATTGCTGAGCCCATCGGCCTATTCTATGAAAGGTTGAAAGCCGCGGGTTACGTCACTCATGTTCCCGCTGTGGCATTAGAAAACCTACCCAATGGATCAATTCGAACAAAACTTGTGTGTACCATTCTGGTATGAAGGGGCACAACACTGCTGAGTGTCGCACATTAAAGGATAAGATCCAGACACTAATTGGCAACAAGGTCATACAGGCGAAGGAAGCCGCACCTAATGTCCGCGAAAACCCCCTCCCTGATCATAGAGGTGATGGTGTACATGTGATAGACACGAATAAAGAATGGGATCTTGAGGGGTCGATTGGGCTTATCCGAGAAGGCAATGACTTTAAAGTTGCAGTCATACTTACTCCTATAATGGTACAGACTCAATCACCAATCGAGGTTGAAGTAGCTACATCAGTTCTATTTGAGGTAAAGGTGGCTCCGCTTGCAGCCACCCCCGCTCCGTTTGAAGTAGAAGTGGTCACACCATTCACAGTGATAGTATCAACCACACCTCCCTTCGATTCAAAAGCAATGCCCTGGGATTATGTTGTCGAGGCTCGAAAAAAAGGGAAAGGCAAGGCAGAGGAACCTGACACTGCACAAGGAATAACTAGAACTGGAAGAGTCCATACACTTGAACATTTGGGAGGTTCAAGTAAGGATGGCACTACTAGGCAGCCTGTCATTTTAACCGGGCCAGATGACCTGTGAAGGAATGTACAGGCAAAGGAGTATTCCATCGTTGACCATCTGAACAAAATCCCTGCTCAGATATCTATCATGTCATTGTTGCAAAATTCAGAGGCACATAAGAACGCTTTATTGAAAGTACTGAGCGAGGCTTATGTACCCAATAACATCACTGGCGGAGAAATGGCCAACATGGTAGGGCTAGTACTGGAAAGTCATAAGATTAGCTTCCACGAAGATGAGCTACCACCTGAGGGGTTGAATTACAATCGAGCATTGCATATCACAGTGCAATTTGAAGATAAATTCATGGCCAGGGTCCTTGATCACGGAGGTTCAAGCCTAAATATTTGTCCATTGGACACTCTGAAAAGGTTGGATAAAGCTTTCCATGAAATATGGGAAGGAAGCATGAACGTGAAAGCTTTCGATGGGTCCCAAAGGGCCACGATCGGGGAAATCAACCTTTGCTTACAGATGGGGCCAACTTGGTTCGACGTCGAGTTTCAGGTGCTCGACATACCAGCCTCATATAATCTTCTATTGGGCCAACCATGGATCCATGCCACTGGAGTCATGCCTTCCACACTACACCAAGCCGTGAAGTTCGAATGGAATCGTCAGGAGGTGGAAGTAACCCTATCTACACCAGTCAAACCATCCCGACCATTGGACATAGAAGGAGGCTAGAAGGGGAAACCTATCATCACATTGAACGGGTCAATGCCATCGAGAAAGACAAATGGTGGTGTGGTAAAATAGAAAGCATATTTGCCTAGTCTCGATATGAACCCAGCAAAGGGTTGGGAAAGAACCACCAAGGTATCACTAAACTGATACAGCTTAAAAATCATGGTACCACCTTTGGGCTCGGATACCAGTACACATGGCAAGAGTATAGAAATCGGTCGCCTCCATAGCGTGGACCGTATTACCCTTTCGAGCAGCCAGTGCCACATTTGGAACAAGCTTTTCACTAAGCCGATACGATATGGGGGACTGCAGAAGTGGAAGCACTAGCTGGGTTGAAGAATTTGTTCTTGGAAGATGAAGACATGGACTGCAGTGCCATAATTGGGGGGAGGAGGAAGAAGGCCTGACTATTCAGAACGTAAAGAAGGGAGTTGTTCTCAGGAATTGGACCGCCACACCATCCCGAGCCCGCCGAGTCCCTGGGTAGCTTGGCAGATTTTACTTCTATAGCCGTTCTAGGCATTTAAGATTTCCAGTAATTTTGTTTTAAGATTTACTTGCTTCAAAATAAAAACTCGATTCATCGAGCCATACTTTGTCTGGAAGATTTTTCAGTTTTTAATCAAATGTATTTGCTCTTTATTATTCATTATTATTTTTTACATTTTTCCTTTCTACAGCGTTATTATTACTTTTCCTGATGAACCAATAACTGTGACAGGTAACGAGGCAACGCAACATGAGAATAGTGATTCAGATGAAGAAGATGAGATACCCGAGGAAATTATCAGTGAGGTTGAAAATTTTTAGAATAAGTCTAAGTCCAATCTGGACGAAACCGAAGCAGTAAATTTGGGAGACGCTGAGATCGTCAAGGAGACTCATATAAGCATTCACTTGCCACCAACAGAGAAGGAAGAATACATTCGTTTCCTAAAAGGGTATGAGGATATTTTCGCATGGTCATATGATGACATGACTGGTTTGAGCACGTCCATAGTGGCTCATAAGTTGCCTACTAATCCCATGTGTCCGCCAATAAAGCAGAAACTCAGAAAGTTCAAACCAGACATGAGCCTGAAAATCAAGGAGGAAGTTACCAAGCAGATCAAAGCCAAATTTCTCAGGGTGGTTGAGTACCCAACTTAGTTAGCCAACATTATGCCAGTTCCAAAGAAGGATGGGAAAGTCAGAGTATGTGTTGACTATCGGGATTTAAACAGAGCAAGTCCCAAGGATGACTTCCCACTGCCAAACATACACATTTTGATCGACAACTGCGCCAAGCATGAACTCCAATCCTTTATGGATTGCTTTGCGGGTTATCACCAGATCTGCATGGATGAAGAAGACGCGGAGAAGACAACCTTTATTACACTTTGGGGTGTATACTGTTACAAGATGATGCCATTCGGTTTGAAGAATGCTGGTGCTACTTACATGAGAGCCATGACAACCATCTTCAATGATATGATACACAAAGAAATAGAGGTGTATGTGGACGACGTCATTATCAAATCCAAGAGGGCCGGAGATCACATAGAGGACTTGAGAAAGTTTTTTAACAGGCTAAGGAGGTACAATTTGAAACTGAATCTCGCAAAGTGTGCATTCGGGGTTCCCGCAGGGAAGTTATCGGGTTTCATCATCAGTCGTCAAGGGATCGAGCTGGATCCGTCTAAAGTCAAGGGTATTCAGGAGTTATCACCACCTAAGAGCAAAAAGGACGTGATGAGCTTCCTAGGACGTCTCAACTACATCAGTCGCTTCATAGCACAATCCACAGTCATATGTGAACCCATCATCAAGATGCTAAGGAAGGATGCCGAAACAAGCTGGACAGATGATTGTCAGAAAGCTTTTGACAAAATCCATGAGTACCTGTCCACACTGCCAGTTCTGGTCCCGCCAGAACCAAGACGACCTTTGTTACTCTCTCTGTCCGTGTTGGATGTAGCCTTCGGATGTGTTTTGGGGCAACATGACGAGACAGGAAGGAAGGAGTAGGCCATACACTACCTAAGTAAGAAGTTCACACCTTACGAAGCACGGTACTCTCTGTTGGAACGCACTTGCTATGCTTTGACTTGGACAGCTCATAAATTCAGGCACTACTTCTGCGCTTACACTACATACCTCATATCCAGGATGGACCCTCTGAAGTACATATTCCAGAAGCCCATACCGACTGGAAAGTTGGCCAAATGGCAGATACTATTAAGTGAGTTCGATATCGTCCATGTAACTCAAAAGACGGTCAAAGGACAAGCATTGGTGGACCACATTGCTGAAAATCCGGTGGGAGGAGCATACGAACCTTTGATAACATATTTTCCTGATGAAGAAGTGTCGTTCATAGGGGAAGACATTACCGAGGCATACGATGGTTGGAGGATGTTCTTTGACGGAGCTGCAAATTTTAAATGAGTCGGCATGAGCAGTTTTGGTATCAGAAATGAGTCAACATTATCCGGTATCCACTAAACTCATATTTCCCTGCACCAACAACATTGCGGAGTATGAGGCCTTCATATTAGGGCTCAACATGGAAATCGACATAAACAATTAGGAGCTGCTGGTAATCGGTGATTCAGATTTGCTCATGTACTAGGTACAAGGAGTGTGGGCCACGAAGAATTCCAAGATATTTCCATATCTGCACCATGTGCAGGAATTGAGAAAGAGGTTCACAAAGATAGAATTCCGACATGTGCCCAGAATTCAGAATCAGTTTGCCGACGCATTGCCCACCTTGTCATCTCTGATACAACATCCAGATAAGAATTATATTGATCCCATTTTTGTAAAAATACATAATCATCCAGCATATTGTGCTCATGTTTAAGAAGAAACGGACGGAAAGCCTTGGTTCCATGACATCGAGGAGTATTTATCGAAGGGAGTATATCTGGAGCATGTAAATCACACTCAGGAACGCACACTCCGGAGATTGTCCATTCACTTCTTCCATAGCGGAGGGAACTTGTACAGAAGAACTCCTGATTTGTGTTTACTAAGATGTGTCGACGCAAAGGAAGCTTCTAAGCTACTTGAGGATGTACATGCCGCGACCTGTGGCCCGCACATAAATGGTTTCGTCTTGGCTAAGAAGATACTCAGGGCCGGTTACTTTTGGATGACCATGGAGAAAGATTGCATCCAGTATGTCCGCAAATGCTTTTAATGCCAGGTGCATGCCGATATGATAAAAGTGTCGCCAAACGAGCTCAATACAACAAGCTCACCTTGGCCATTCGCCGCCTGGGGAATAGATGTTATCGGTCTGATTGAGCCCACTGCTTCATACAGACACAGGTTTATTCTGGTAGCCATTTATTACTTCACGAAATGGGTAGAAGTTGCATCTTACAAAGCTATAACCAAGAAAGTCATCGCAGATTTTGTCAAGGATCGTATTGATTTCCGATTCGGGGTTCCCGAGTCCATTATTACTGATAATGTCGCCAATCTCAATCATGATCTGATGAAAGCTACATGTGAAACATTCAAAATCAAGCACAAGAATTCCACAGCGTACAGACCTCAGATGAATGGAGCCGTAGAAGCCGCCAACAAAAACATCAAGAAGATACTAAGGAAAATGGTAGAGAACCACAAACAATGGCATGAGAAGCTACCTTTTGCTTTATTGGGATACGGAACTACGGTTCGCACATCAACCGAGGCAACTCCTTACATGCTGGTTTATGGTACCGAGGCTATAATCCCAGCCGAGGTAGAGATTCCTTCTTTAAGAGTCATACAAGAAGCTGAACTCAGCGATGCATAGTGGATAAGAAGTCGCTATGAACAATTGGCCCTTATCGATGGAAAGAGGATGAACGCGGTATGTCACAGCCAACTTTATCAGAATAGAATATCTAGAGCTTTCAACAAAGGGTTCAAACCAAGAGAGTTCGCACCAGGGCAGCTGGTATTGAAGAAGATCTTCCCACATCAAGATGAAGCCAAAGGGAAATTCTCTCCTAACTGGCAAGGTCCGTACATGGTGCCCAGGGTTCTGACAGGAGGAGCACTCATACTTGCAGAAATGGATGGAAATATCTGGCCAAAACCAATCAATTACAACGCAATCGAGATATACTATACTTAGATATTTTACATTTCCTCATTTGATGTAATTGAACTACGCTTGACCTGATTTTCGTTTAAGAGGGGATACGTAGGTAGCCTAATGTGTTCGGTCATATCATAATAAAATTTTCATACCCCCCCAAGATCAGAAACTGGGGCACAATTTTGAGGAGGACCCTCAAAATTCTGGAGAGAGTCCAGCCGACGCCATCACATGCCGGAAAGTCAGAAATTGGTTAGGAAACCGGGGCAGAATTTTGAGAAGGATTCTCAAAATTCCGAAAAAGGTTAAGCAAGATCCATTGTCCGCAAACAGCCAAAGGATAATCTACTAAACTGGGGCAGAATTTTGAGGAGGGCCTTAAAATTCTGACATAAGAGAGCTGCAATGCCTTTGAGATGTGTTACAGTAACTAGTTCATCTAAATGTATCAATATATTTCTAAAATAACTCTACTTTTAACAACAAGTGCATATTTTTCGAAAACTCTATTTCCATAACAGTCAAGTGTTACCTAGGGAACTCGAAAGCGCTTTCAGAACGGAGCACAGCAAGGCCAGCAGACGAAGCACGAACAAACCTCCCCCTCACAGAACGTACAATTTTTCTTTAAACGCAGACACATCTGACGTAACGATAATATCCACAAATATATGCACTTAGCAAGATTACTATCAATCAGGCCATCAGACACCGAATATACATCTCCAGCTAAGACATATGCTACTCTTACTTACTACTTTCTCTCTGCATGAGGCTAATCCCTCCCTCCCTATCTGCATGATGCTAATCCCTCCCTCCCTATTTGGATGAGGCTAATCCCTGCCTCCCTATTTGCATGAGGCTAATCCTTGCCTTCACATCTGCATGAGGCTAATCCTTGCCTCCCTATTTGCATGAGGCTAATCCCTGCCTCCCTATCTGCATGAGGCTAATCCTTGCCTCCCTACTTATATGAGGCTAACCCCTGCCTCCACCTGCATGAGGCTAATCCTTGCCTCCATACCTGCATGAGGCTAATCCTTGCCCCCCTATTTGGATGAGGCTAATCCTTGCCTCCATACCTACATGAGGCTAATCCTTGCCCCCCCTATTTGCATGAGGCTAATCCTTGCCTCCATACCTGCATGAGGCTAATCCCTGCCTCCCTACTTGCATGAGGATAATCCCTGCTTCTATACTTGCATGAGGCTAATCCCTACCTCCATCTTAATGAGGCTAATCCATGCCTCCCTACTTGCATGAGGCTAATCCTTGCATCCATATTTGCATGAGGCTAATCCTTGCCTCCATATCTGCATGAGGCTAATCCCTGCCTCCATATTTGCATGAGGCTAATTCCTGCCTCCACATCTGCATGAGGCTAATCCCTGCCACATTCGCATGGGAATAAGGACTGTCCCTTTTCGCACAAATATTGCTCTATTTCTAGTACTATTTATTTGTTTTTTCGATCGGGCTAAGCTCTGCCCTCTATTTCACAAGACTGAGCCCTGTCTTGTTAACATCATGTTATTGCATATCATGGGCTGAAATATCCCCAATATATCCAAAGGCGTCATAGTCTAAAAGGCATCATCCTCATAGCCGGAAGACACCATGCCATGGCCTGAGGATCCCTCACATTTGCATATCATTATTCAAAGGCGTCATGATTCGGAGGCACCATTTGTGATGGCCCGAGAACGTCATTTCATGGCCTACGAATCCCCGCTAAACAATTCATGGCCTAGGACGTCATGGTCCAAGGACGTCATCTTCAACCGTCCAAAGACAACCTTCATGGTCCAAAAGGGAATCTGCATCATGTTTAAATTTTCGCAAATACATGTTTGTAGCATCTTTTATCTGCAGGTAACCAGTAAGCAACCGCTATCCTAGAAGGAGCGATCTCGCTCAAGTTCCTTCAATTGTCTTGAACCTTAACCACTCACCATAGCCGCTTGCACATCTCGTGTCCGTTCTTGCAATGATTTCATCGGCATTTTCCACCGATGAATCAGAACTACACATGGCCCGATTCTTGTAAAACCAAGGATATGTAGGCAAATTGAAGACCGGAGCCCGGCCTTTGTTTTTCAAAGCATCCCGCACAGTCAAAATTGGCCATCATTTCTTTACCCGAAAACTCTTTCATCCTTCCCGGTAAAGAGCGGCAGCTGTTGATACCCAATTTTTTCCTTTTATGTTTTTAATACAAATATATATTTTCAAAATAGCATATATGCATAAATAAGCATGCAAAAGATTTTTTATAATTTTCCTATAATATTAAAGGCTTCAAATTAGTTTATTTCTTCCCTTTTTACTTATAAAACTTCCAATAATTATCCATCGAATTATTTTTGTGGTAATTTAGCCATCTAAATTCTATATTTATGCCAAAATATTGCTTAAATATTTTTAGTGCATTTTCTTTATCTAATTGCATTTTTATTTTTAAGCTAATTTGCATATGTTTGCAATACTAGCCCTATTAATGCATAATTACATTTTGACTCATAAAATGACCTTCAATATTTTTAAAATGTTAAATAGCTATTTTAAATTATTTTAGTACACGAAATTATTTTTAGAAATCATTTATTATTTATTATAAATTATATAGTTTTAAAATGGCTATTTAAAACATAGCCTATTTTATTTCAATTTCAGCCTAAATACTAACCCAATTACCAGCCCAATCCCCAATTAGATTACCCGACCCAGACCCAGATACATTTATACCTGACCCAGGCCCCCCTAATCTTGGTCGTTGATCTCTGAGATCAACGGCCCGTATTCATCCTTTCCTAATAAAACTAACCTATACCCCCCTCCCCAAACCTAATTCATTTTACAACCCACCACGCCGCCCTGAAATCCTTTCTGCTCTCAAACACTCTCACCCTAAATCCTAATCTCCAAACGCCACCCCCTCCCCTACCCCCCCCCCCTATCTATGGCCATCTCTGATGACCTCTCACCATCTCTCAGGCCTCCAATGGCTTCTGTCATGTCATTCTTGCCATATCAAAGGCCCTCAAAGGACCAGGGCTATGAGGACTTGCATCTAGGGTTCATCTCTTGCCTTTCCTGGCCATTCCAGTGTTATTTTGAGTAAAATCGTTTTATATTTGCTACGATCTAAGGGTTTTCCATTATGTTTCCTCATCTATGTATGGTTCTCTTCAAAACCCTAATTTCATTTCCAAACCTTCTAGATCTGTACAGATCTAAAACGATTTGAGTTTGTTTCTTATGTGTTTTACAATAGCCTTGAGATTCATTACAAGAATCGTATGATTTTATGTGTTTTTTCATCTTTTTCTAAAATTAGGGTTTTCAGAATTTCTTTTTAAACTGTGTTTGATGATTCTTTGTTTTTAAACTTCTGATTCTCACACATCTTTTGACTAATTTTATGAACCTGCAACCCTGCCCCATTTCTACTGAAAACCCTATTGTTTTGGGGTTTTTCGTTTGGTTTTTTGGATATTGGTACCTCCGACTGGTGTTCTTGCCTTGGATTCTGTGACTTCTCATGATTTACTTGTCCTAGCATGCTTCTACTGAATTTTCTTAGTTGAAATTTTCAATGATATTTTGAACTTTTATTTATACTGACCATTCATGCAAAACTTGTATGCTTCTCTTCGAATCAGTGTAGTTTAACCATGGGTTTTGTTAAAAGTATGAGAAATCGTGATTATTCATGCTCTACCTCATTTTATATAAGCATGTTGCTTCTTTCATGACTTTCCGAACCCTTGATTACTTTGAATTCCTTATTTTCTGGTTTAATTTGAACCCTTTCCATTTAACGTTTTGATTCTTACTTCTTTACTCAATTTGATTGAATTTACCTACCTTAATGGTTTTCCTTGCCTTGTTTGTATTCCGCTGATTATTATTGATTTTTTTCCTTAATTAAACTGATGTGCATTTACCCTTAATTACCTATTCTATACCTAAGCTTTACTTTATTCTTTTCCTTAAATACCTAGCATGTTTACCGTTGATTGAACTGTCCCTTGATTAAGGGAAGATCTTGCTGATTTATGTATGACTTCCCCGATTTACTACTCAATTGATCTCTTGCCTTGTTTTGTTACATTTTCGAATCCTATATAAACCTTCTCTTCTTTTATGTTCACAACAACAGGAACAAGATAAAACACTAGTTCAAAACTCTCTTTTATACTTAAAGCATTCTGCTCTTTCTGTCACTTGCTACTGAACTAGCCGGCTGTAAGCCAATGCTAGTTATTGCACTACACTGCTCTATACTTTGTGTGTCCGCTCTCCTTAACTGGTATGTTTTGATTTAATTACAAGTTGAAAACTCTATGTGTTCTCTTATTCCCTTAGTTTACTGATTCCTGTCTATCACTTGGCTTTTTGATATGTAACTAGCATGCATAAATTGTAGTTTCATTTAGCACATATGAGTACTACCTATTCAACTTATGATTAACATGTCTGATGACTTGTCTATTGCCTTCTCTAGCATGTCTCAATTTGGCTCTACTCCATGTATGATTATTTGTCTCTTTGTTTACCCAATTACTGATAGTAATCTACTTTGCTAGGTTACTTACTACTCCCTAAGTACTTTTGACCCTATGTTCAATTCTGCCTAGTATAACCATGTTCTCACTGTTTGTTCTAAGGCTGTGTGATTGACTCCTAAATCCTATAAAGAATTCTGAAAAGGAAATTTCTGTACTCTTGCTGTTACATTAACATGTTCTATGTGTCCCCAAGTCCCATACTCCCTGAGTGAAATCTATGTCTGAATGGTGCTTTTTAAGCTATTTGCTGATTTCTCACAAGTTCACTGTTTTCAAAACTGTTTATTACTGATCAACTCCTATTTTTCATAAAACTTCGTTACTTAATTGAGCCCTTTTCAACACTTTTTTTCTTATCAAAACCATTTCAAAACTATGCCAAGCACTCTCCACTACTCCTAGAATATTTAGGTTATGCCCCTCTGGCATGTGTACTGCCTTGAGATCCATGAGATTTCTTTGAACTCTAGCATGTCAGAGCTGGCCTTTCCACATTGCACTTGAATCAGTTCTTGTTTGAGAAAATGTCTAGGAGTGAGCACTGCCTGGGATCCTTGAGATCCTTAGGGAACTCTGACGCACCTAGACAATGATACTGTCTACAGAACTTTTGCATTCGAGGCTATAGGAGGCTTGGGGAAGTCATTTGGGCCTGCATCAGGCTCCCTATAGTTAACTTCTTCTTTTCTTTATTGTTTATGTAATTTATTCAGCTGGTCTGTAATAATTATTTGTAAACAACTTTGGGGTGATTGGTGGAAAAGGGTGGAGTAGCTATATCTGTTGTGTAGAGACCATGCCTATAGGATTGTGTTAATGCACTTGCTATGTTTGCTTTATTTTCACAATATTAGAGATCATGTCAATAGGATTTAAATGGATTCAATGATGGAAACCATGTCTGTAGGTTTAAAATCAACTTTATAATTAGATACCTTGCCTATAGAATGTAAAGTGATTGAGTTCAATTTCTGCCACTGCATGTTTTACATTCGCCTCACTAAAATCATGCCTATAAGTTCCAACATCAGCTCTTAACAATTAGATACCATGCCTATATGAATAAAAATCAGAAATGCTACCTATAGAACCTAAAATCAATTTAGTTAAACAAGTCAGGTTAATCCATGATTAGTCCTTTTGAATCGGTTTAATCAACTGTCCGCTTCTTTACAGGACTTTTTCAAACACTGCCTTAGATTACTATCGCTAGAAATCATGTCTATAGGATCTCAAATATCCGTTTAAAATGGTTCACTGCTTTACTACATCAACATAGTTATCAAGCTCTTAGGACATCATTGTTTTGCGTTTAGGCAAGCCTATAGGGCGATTTTAAATTCTACAGCTTTGAAACTGTGTTTTGCTACTTAAAGCTGTCCAGATTTAACAGGTTTAAATCTGTAGGCAAGTTAAATAGGATCTCTCACAAATTGTCCTAATTCAATACTGTATAACCCCTTCTCCCCTAGATATCATGTTCTAGCATTTTCTCTTAAGTATTTGAATGTTGTTTGAAGACGTGCACTTACTTGTTATGTTTGAGGAGGTAACTGTGAGCTTATAACTTATTTCTTTAAATGCAGTCCTAACTTTTCTTGGTTGCTGCCTAGATTATTATCCTTTAAAACCTTAGGAATGTCTTGAATTGTCCAAAAAATAGAGGTCCTAAAATACCTCCAGGGCCACGAGGAAGGGACGGGTAGTGCACGCATACGACATTGTCAAGGTTACTAGAACACTTTAGGCTATGACCAAGGGGAGGGAATTGGGTAGAAAGGGATATGATGACTACGCGTTAATGTCACGTGTAGCCCCTCATTGAGGAGTGTTTACCGGGCATTGCATGGGGTGATCCTGTAGGCTAACCAACCTAGGACCCCTCCTTTC
Source organism: Nicotiana attenuata (assembly GCF_001879085.1). NCBI lineage: Eukaryota > Viridiplantae > Streptophyta > Magnoliopsida > Solanales > Solanaceae > Nicotiana > Nicotiana attenuata. Next base: position 158,161 of record NW_017672050.1, on the reverse strand, counting down.
CAAATTCCCTTTGCTTAAACTTTACTTTTCTATATGTACGCAATTTGTTCAAGTCTTTCCTTTATTTGAGTCATATAATGTTCGAAACCTGCCCCCTTATTTGCAAATATGTGTTTAAACTGTCTACTGTTTAAAGGACTAATTCGTAAATATAAGTTCGGTCGGGACCCACCTTTGTGGACGGAGAGGGGTGCCTAACACCTTCCTCTCAAGGTTATTTCGAGCCCTTACCCTAGATCTCTAGTAATGCAAACCAATCTAAGAGTTAATCACTCTAGGTGCCCTAACGCACCATAATCTGTTAGGTGGCGACTCTTCAAAAATCCAAATTCCCAAAAGGAAATGAGTTATTACCCTATGAATGTAGAAACCCGAAGTTCCCCATCAAAAGGGAGAAAAAAGGGGGCACGACAACCCCAATAGTGCCAATATTTGGATGCAAAAACACATGCATATCACAAAGTTTTCTGGGCAGCAGAGTGCTCAGCAGTGTGCTCCTCCTTATTTCTATGCTTGTGCCTATCTTCAGATCCCTCCCAATGGAATGAGTACTATGTCTAATACCACCATCTGGGAGCTCCTCAAACAATAGGGCATCGATACAATAACTTTTCCTGCGAAAAAGAAAGAAATGTTAGTGTAAAAAAAGCTTTATCATGCTCTCTTCCTTCAGGATTCGAATATGATAGTTGGCAATGTGACCTCCAGTACTTTCTTTCCACTTAGCTGATCTTTCTCCTTCACCTTCTACTTCCTTGCACCTTTCAATCTTAAATATGGCCATTGCATTTTATCTTCGTTAACAATCCTTCTGCCTTGTGATTCGAGATTCCAAAATTCATGACACTCAATAGTGCCAACATCTAGTGCATAGTTTGCAAGGTGATCAACCAATTTATTCCCTTCTCTATATATATGTGACACCCTGAAGTTACACAATTCTATCAGCTCCATTATCTCCTCCACATGCTCCACTATACACCAAGGTGGTTTCCATTATCCCTCAATTATATTCTTTAATAATATAGAATCAGTTTGAAGCCATATATGTGAGTAGTTCTGTGCTTGCTCTATATAGCCTTAGTGCCTCTACAATTGCTATTGCCTCTGCTTCTGTATTTGATCCTTCATTTATCTCCTTTCCAATAGCATATCTTAGATCACCAAATTCATTCCTCACACAAAAGCCAACTGCACTCCTACCAGGATTCCCTCTTGATGCTCAATCTGTATTAACCTTGATCCAGCCCTCCAATAGAAATTCCCATATAACTTTCCAAAACTTTAGTAGTGGAGTATTGTTTTCCATCATAGTTAACAAATCCTGCCATTTGTGAGGGAGATTTAGGCCAAGTTTTCTAATTTGAACAAGTTGTTGCAAAGTAGTGAAAACCTGATATATCAACCTGCTGATGGACACTGTCTCGCCATATTAGAAGTTATTCCTTCTCTTCCGTAGTTCCCACACTATAGACGAAGGCAAAGCTTGCATTATAGGTTTAAGTCATGGGATTACCTGATTAGTCTAGCACCTTCTAATAGCTTGGTGCAGTGACATTCCTTTCATTGATTTTCCAACCCTCGATAAGACATATCTCCAAACTGTATGAGCAGTAGATGATTTGAAACACAGATGCACTAAAGATTCCTCCTTAGGTTCAGCACATCACCTACACTTACATGGCACTAAATACCCCAACCTTCTCATAAAATCACCAAGAGGCAGTTTAGCTTTCCACACCTTTCATATGAAGAATGATATTTTAAATGGTAGACCTTTAACCCATATCATCCTACAGGATATCCCAGGTTCATCTCTCCTTCTAAAGTATTCCCACGCCGATATTACTGTAAAATGAACTCGAGGCTCAAGCATCCAATAGGGTACATCAAGAACATTCCCCATAACTGGAGGTCTAATCTTCTCCACAATATGAAGTGCAAATTCCTCAGGAAGAATTTCCAATAATCTGTCCACATTCCAGCCCCCATCTTCCATTACATCGTACACGTTGTGTGTCTCTTCATCAATCACAAACTCAAGAAGAACTAGGAAGTATAAAGATCCCATACCTGTCCAGTTGTCAAACCACAAAAGGGAGGATCCCAGTTTTGGATGCCAAGTTATCTAATGCCCAATAATGTCCCTACATTCTAATATCTTCCTCCATATATCTGATGTCGTGCCCCTTTTTCTTGCAAAATCGGGTTTCGACACTTAAATCTTATAAGGAATGGAGGGGTAAAAGAGATAGTCGCCACCTAACTGGTTTTTATATTAAGCAAATATTCCACTAGGCATGTTGCCTAGTGGCTAATATATAAATAAAATCCCAAAATTGGGTCCAAAACATATAATGAGTTCAAGAGACCATATAAAATGTATGATGCTACTATCTACTACTAAAGATAGAACATAAGAAACTAATATACTGACTATTACATCATGTCTTGTAGAATAAATCCATCTCCTGCCCATGTATGTGAATCCAAATGGCAATAGCAAATACCAAGCAGCACCTATATAACTCTCACCAGGCGCCATAGTATGAATTCCAAAGACCAAATTGAATACCAAACCATAACACAAACAGATTGAACTCAAAGCTTTACCAAACTAATCATAAACATGTAGTAAGTTCCTCAAATGCTTCCTCATCATATTTACCTTGTGTATTGCAATATCATCATCAGAATGAGTGTGTAAGCACACTAATACCACTGAAAAATGATAATACAGTACACAAGCTAATACAATCCAACTCTCAAGCCAAATAGGAAGCATGAAATGCAAATATCTTGACTTTAAATTCCATTGAACAGTTGCAGCTTCCATCATATGTACTAACGTCTCATTTACTACACTTGATATCAAGAATAACCACATTTTCTTGTAGGGCATAACAACATGCACAATGCTAATCAACAGTAACAATAGCATGGATGTGCAAAGCACAGACCAACTATAACCTCTATTCTGCAAATCAGCATACAATTCCTGTATATGGTTTGGACCATTAGGGATTACACTAGAATTCCAATGATATACAAAAAAAAAGTTCCACTTCCTTAAACTGCCAGAATACCAAGCGTAATAACCAAATAATTTGTTGTGCAAAGCACAACACTACCGTTCCTCAGAGCTTCCAAATTATGTTCATTAATATGAGCTTCCCACTTCCCTACCACAACCTGTGTATAAAGTATTTTGTACCCTGCTAAAAAGTCCCCAAGTTGAGCATGAGACCATACTAATACCACTGAGCAACCATTCAACATAATCCAGAAATGCATGAGATGAGGTTGAGGCCTGACTACTAAAATCGTACTCATCAGTCTGGAGCTTTTCTTTTTGCTATCCTAACTCTCAGATTAGGAATCTGAGCTTTGTCCATGTTGAGTAGAACCTTTCCTTCAGTTGGTAACTCCTGGAATGATTGAAATATGATTGTCCCTGCAAAAGAGAAAACATGGTTAGCTAAAAAATCTGCCACTTTATTGCCCTTCCTCATCACATGTTGGAACAGCACATTGTATGACTCCTTAATCTCCTTTATCCTTCTCACTTCTGCCCCTATACACCATGGTGATTTCCACACATCATCAATTATCTTCTTCATTACAAAGAATCAGTTTCCATGATCACATGGTGAAGCTGCTTCTCTACACAATAAACTAATCCTTCTACAAGTGCTTTTCCTTCAGCTACAATATTAATTGTCTCTCCTATCTCCATTGCTTTAGCAAACACCAAGTCCCCCCTATTATCCCTAACATAAAATCCACATGAGCTAGGGCCCGGATTCCCCCTTGATGCTCCATCTGTGTTACACTTGAACCATCCTTCATATGGCAGTTTCCATGTGACCCTCCTAGTAACCACAACTGCCTTATAGCTCTCAAAGAATCTGATCATCTCTGGCCATAGCAATGGAATCCCAGAAAGCCAAGGATATCTCACCTTTGCCAAATAATACAATGTCTTATTCACCTCATGAATCACTGTACTGCAAGACACTGAACCTCCATACTTGATTGTGTTCCTTCTCTTCCAAAGTTCCCATAGAACTACTGCAGGGGTTGCCTGAAACAAGGGCCTTAATTTTGGACAACATTTTGCTTTCCACCATTCCCTTACAACTTGATGAACCTGCACTATATTAGTCATCAATCCTGCAGCCTGGAACAATGTTTTCCATACCTTGGTTGCTGTCTCACTTGTTAGAAACAAGTGTTAGAAAGAATCTTCTTGTGGTGGTATGCAACACCAACACTTTGACACTACCATGTAACCCCCTCTTCTCCATATATCATCTGTATTCACCTTTCCTCTCCACACTCTCCACAAGAAAAAGGAATGTGTTAGGGCACCTTTTTTTGCAGATAACTCTGTTTGACTAGCCTACGTCACCAAAGATCAGGTAAGGGCTCGAAATTACCTCGAAGAGAAGGTGTTAGGCACTCTTCGAGGTCCACAACTATGGGTCTCGGGTGAACTCAATTATACGAAATAGTCTATGTGATCAAAGATAAAAAAACACTAGGAATTCAGGAAGTTCATTATTAAACACAAATAATTGATGAAAGACAGGGGGGTCCTAAATTTTTTAGCCTAAAGGATCACCCCGTGCAACATAAATAATACTTTGTAACTCCCTCAAGATGGGGTGTTACTCATATTATTCAGTGAGCACAGACTATAATTTCCTGCTACCCGATTACTATCTTTAAGTTGTTAACTAAAGCGCACTAGCCGATTCTAAATCGTACCCTATGCGTGCACTACCCGTCCCATGCTTGTGGTGCAGGAGGCTTTGAACCTCTATTTAGGTAGTTCTAGACTTCCACTTAGACTGCTTAAACTGATAAAAGTAATCATCATAGAAAACAGATTAAACATCATATAAAAGCAGTTAAGGGCTCAAGTTAACCTCCACACTTTGACAACGAATGCACGCAAACACATTGATCATTTGACAATTGCAAATTTTAAATTATTATTGAATCCTATAGGCTTGATTCCTACATGATTTTGGATTTTATTACAAGCAGTAGTTTCAGATGTGAAAAACTATTTTTTTATACAATTTCTACGAGTTGCCTACCGATTATACGTAAAGGAGAGATTAAACATATATGCATGATGTCTAGGTAATTCATGTAGCAACTAACATATGTAATCATATGAATATGTTCAGAATCGCTTGATCAAGTCTTATAGGCATGGTTTCTAATAATGATAATTAGCACAGTGCTGAAAATTCTTAAAAGGGACGAGCAGGTCAACAATTAAGACTGATTTAGACCCTATAGGCATAATTTCTATAATCATAATTAAAACTAGTTTTAGATCCTATGGGCATGATTTTTATAACTAAATCTAATTTAAGATCCTATACGCATGATATATAAATCGTATGTTAGGCAGTGTTTAAGTTAACAGAATCATATACGCACATTGAGATGTTAATCATTCAATATCTTATAGGTAGATTTGAGCCAAATTAAGAACCTATAGGCAGGATTTCTGACACATGATAACTGAACATGTTTGAGCATAATGACACCTATTGAGCGAAATAAAATACCTATAGGCAGAATTTCTAACACATGATAACTGAACATGTTTGAGCACAGTAAAGCACCTATAGGTAGGATTTCTACCCATTTCAATGCAAGTGTAAGATAAAACTCATTCGCCAATTTTACTAATACCCAGAATGTTATTACAGGAATTGTTACAGACCCAGAATTAATGGAGTACATTACAGAAATAAATAACTATAGGGAGCCTACAACAGGCCCAAAGATACACCCGGCCAGGCCAGGCCTTCATTCCCATGGTGCATAATAGCCCAGGAATTACATCTTTTTGGACATAAGGCAGCCAGGAATTAAATAGTTCACCCAGTAGGTATAAAACAGAGTTTAGCCTATTGAACCAGGACCCTAGTGTGTGAGAGTTCCTAAAGGCTTCAGGAACCCAGGGTAGTGCTCACATCAGGGAGGTTAATTGGAAAGATTAAGAGAATAACTAGGGACCCAGTCCTAGTGTGTGAAAGTTCACGAGGGTCTCAAATGAACCCTGAGCAGTGCTCGCACTAGGGAGGTCAAAGATAGAACCTAAGTTGTGATGACCCAAAAGATCATTACTTGTTTTTAAAATGAATTCTGCATTCCAAGGCCTTAAAAACCTCCTTTAGCATCGCCTAGATTTGTGTGCACAGTGCGGGCGCGTAGCCAAAAATCTTAAATGAGAAAATTTGTGAAAAATGATAAATTTTGACTTAAAATGCATTTAAGTTGACTTCGGTCAATATTTTGGGTAAATGGATCCGGACCCGTGATTTAACGGTCCCGGAGGGTCCGTATGAAAATATGGGACTTGGGCGTATGCCCGAAATCGAATTCCGAGGTTCCAAGCCCGAGAAATGAATTTTTAAAGAAAATTGTTTTCTGAAATTGTTTAAAGGATTTGGAAATGAAATTTGATTAGAACATGTTGGTATTGGGCCCGTATTTTGGTTCCAGCACCCGGTACATGTCTTATATATGATTTAAGATGATTCTGTGAAATTTGGTGAGAAATGGATGTCATTTGACGTGATTCGGACTTTAAATGAATAATTTGATGTTTTAAGAAGTTTGAAATAATTCATTGATGTTGAGGTTAAATTCGATGTTAATGATGTTAGTTTGGCAATTTGATTGCACGAATAAGTTCATATGGTGTTTTTGAGTTAGTACGTGTGTTTGGTCAGGAGCCCTGAGGGCTTGGGTGAGTTTCGGATGTGTTTCGGAAGGTTTTAAACTCTAAAAAAGTTGCAGGTTTTCAGCTGTTGGTATTCTGATATTTCCTTCTTCGCGTTCGCGGGAAGACCCTCCCGAACGCGTAACCCAGGATGCGAACGCGAGGCATTGTGGGTTTTTCCCTTTGTGAACGCGGTCCTGGCCACGCGAACACGAAGGCCAATTGAGCCTGGGCAGGGGGAGAGGGATTTTACCCTACGCGAACGCGTCCACACGAACGCGAACGCGCAGGCTCTGGGGCTTAAGCTCCGCGAACGCGATCCATCTTCCGAGAACGCGAAGGCCTAGCAGGCCTAACCCATCGCGAACGTGATGGACCTGTCGCGAACGCGATGAGTAATTTCGCCCAGTTATTTTAAAAGACCAGAACAGTAGCCACTACGGGATGTAACAAAAATTCCATAACTTCTTCTTCCAAATTCCAAATTGGGCGATTTTTGAATGAGAGCTTCACCACAAATCCATAGGTATGTAATCTTAGGCTCATTTTCTTCAATTTTCATTAACACCCATTAGATTTCTAGGCCTAAAACACGTGATTACGGGTAGAAAATTAGGGAATTCGGTTGAGTTAGGGCTTTTTGATTATTTGGGAATTTGACCTCATTTTGGGGTCGGATTTCAAAACAAATTATATATTCGGGCTCGTGGGTGAATGGGTGATCGGGTTTTGGTCCGAACCTCGTGTTTCGACCAAGCGGGCCCGGGGTCAATTTTTGGATTTTTGGAAAGAATGATTGGAAAGTTATAATTAAGCATTGGAATTGGATTGTTTGGCGTTTATTGATGTTATTAAGTCGATTATGTCGAGACACAATTGATTTGGAGCCGAATTCGAAAGGGAAAATGGTGTTTGAGGCTTGAGTTGGCCGTGGAAGTTCGAGGTATGTGTTCGGTCTAACCTTAGCTTGAGGGATTAGAAGTTGAGTCCTATTTGCTATTTGGTTCTTGTTGAGTACGACGTATAGACATGGTGACGAGTATCTATACGTTGATGTCTAGCATGACCGTGAGTCCTATATTGATATTGTTGTGTTCTTATGTGATACTACGGATGCTTTAATTGATGATTCTCGATATTGAGCAAGGATTAAATTTGTTCTCGTGGGAATTACCTATGATTTGAATATTGGTGTTAGCTGAGATGAATAGAGGCTGAGTTAAGATTGGTTATAGCTGATTCTTCCTTACCGGGACGTATTTATTTTTTTGTCGATCCCTTGCCGGGATAGTGTAGTTTATTGTTGATCCCTTGCCGGGATAGTGTAGCTTAAGGTTGATCTCTTTCCGGGATAGTGTAGCTTATTGTTGATCCCTTGCCGGAACTCTTGGTATGGTTGTTGCTAAAGGTATATGAAAATATGGATCGGGTTGCACGCCAAAACAAAACTATATATGGATCGGGTTGCACGCCGCAACAATACTATATATATGGATTGGGTTGCACGCTGCAACAATATTAAATATGGATCGGTTTGCACGCCGCAATACTATATATGGATCGGGTTGCACACCGCAACAATACTATTATGGATCAGGTTGCATGCCACAACAATATTAAATATGGATCGGGTTGCACACCGCAATAATACTAAATATGGATCGGGTTGCACACCGCAACAATGTTATATTGGATCGGGTTGCACGCCGCAACAGTATTATTATTGTTTTGTTGTAGATTTTGAGTTGTTCTCTCATATTTCTTTTAAGTTCCTGCTGTATTTAACATTCTTCCCCGTAGCATGTATCCCCTCCCATTTAAATTGTTTGTTCCTGTTTATTTTCCGCTGTAGATTGTATAACTGTACAGGTTTATCTGGAGTTTGGTCCTAGCCTCGTCACTACCTCGCCGAGGTTAGGCCAAACACTTACCAGCACATGGGGTCGGTTGTGCTGATGCTACACTCTGCACCATGTGAAGATACCGGAGCAGAACTTGGACAGTTGTACTTGGGGAGCCATCCTTCCGTCCATCCAAAGATCCCGAGGTAGTCCTGCAGGCATTCGCAGGCCCGGCGTTATCTTCCATCTATTTATATGTTCTATTTTTACTTGTTTTCGAGACAGACTGTATTTCCTTTTTCAGACATTGTATGTAGCACTCATAGACAGTCCATGGATATTGTGACACCGGTTTCTGGGTAGAGGCATATATTGACATTTTTGACTAAGTCTTCCGCTTGATTTCATCTTCCGTTATTATTTTAATGTTGATCACCTGTTAATTCAAGTTGTTAAAAAGGATTAAAATGAATGAATTAAGAATTTCTATATTTCGTGGCTTGCCTTGCTTCTATGAGTAGGCGCCATTACGACTCCCGAGGGTGGGAAATCCAGGTCGTGACAAGTTGGTATTAGAGCTCTAGGTTACATAGGTCTCACAATTCACGAACTAGCTTAGTAGAGTCTGAGGGATCGGTACGGAGACGTTTGTATTTATCCCCCAGAGGCTACAGAGTTAGGAAAACTTCACATTTGTTCTTTCTTGTCGTGCGGTTTGGTTTCTCAATGCCAATTGAACTTCTACTCTGTTCTTTCGTAGATGGCGAGAACACACGCTTCCTCATCTACCGATTAGCAGCCTGAGCCCCAGCATCAGCTCCCACGAGGGGCAGAGGGCGAGGCCGAGGCTGTGCTGGAGGTCGAGGCGGGGGTAGAGCTCAGCCCAGAGCAGCAGCACTAGTGGCGGAGACTCAGTTTGATTTTGATGATGAGGTTCTGGCTCCAGCGGCTCTAGTGGGCCCAGATCAGGTCCCAGAGGGGTTTATTGCTACCCCAGTTCTTCAGGATGCTCTGGTCCGTCTAGTGGAACTTATGGAGAGTGTCACCCGAGCAGGTCTATTTCTTGTAGCACCAGCCATCTCTCAGGTTGGAGGAGGAGCCCAGACTCCTACTACTCGTACTCTGGAGCAGGTAGCATCCCAGTTTCAGAATCCAGCAGCTTAGCCAGTTGCAGCGGTTCAGCCGGGTGTGGTAGCTCAGACTGGCGATGGTGCAGCTATGTATGCCGATGCTTTGTGGAGATTGAACAGGTTCACCAAGCTATTCACTACTACTTTCAGTGGTGCATATACTGAGGATCCCCAGGATTATCTAGATAGCTGTCATGAGGTTCATGGGAACATGGGGATAGTGGAGATCAATGGGGTCGATTTTGCTACTTTTCGCTTATCTGGATCCACCAAGACTTGGTGGAGAGATTATTGCTTGGCTAGACCAGCCGGATCACCAGCTTTTACTTGGGAGTAGTTCACTCAGCTATTTTTGGAGAAGTTTCTCCCCATCACTCAGAGAGAGGCATATCGGAGGGAGTTTGAGCGTCTCCAACAGGGTTCTATGAACGTAATTCAGTATGAGACCAGATTCATTGACTTGTCTCGTCAAACTCTTATCATACTTCCCACCGAGAGAGAGAGAGAGTGAGGAGGTTCATTGATGGACTTATTTAGCCGATTCGTCTTCAGATGGCTAGAGAGGCTGGGAGCGAGATATATTTCCAGGAGGCGGCCAATGTGGCCCGGAGAGTCGAGATGGTTCTATCATAGGGGGGTGGTCATAGAGCAGACAAGAGACCCCGTCAGTAAGGCAGATTCAGTGGTGCCTCATCTGGAGGCATGAATTCATATGGTAGAGGCCATCCTCTTAGGCCTTTTCAGTCAGCACTTCAGGTTTCTCGCGGTGCTTCAGGTGGCCGTGGTTCTCACATGCAGTATTCTGATCAGCAGCCCTACAGTGCACCACCAGCTCCTATCAGTGAGCCGCTCCAGATTTTTCGGGCTGGTCATTCAGGTCACCAGGGTCAGTCTCAGTTTCCTCAGCCACAGCTCTCAGGAGGATTGTATGAGTGTGCTGAGTATGGTCATATTAGGAGGGCTTGTCCGAGATTGGTGGGTACTCAGTCGCAGCAGCAGGGTTCCCGCGCTATGGTTCAGGCACCAGGTGTTCCACAACCCGCCCAGCCTGCTAGAGGTGGGGGTAGAGGTGCTAGAGGTAGAGGTAGAGGTCCTAGAGGTAGAGCTCAGGCCGCTAGAAGTGGAGGCCTGCCGGGTATGCCACCCGATAGGAATATTCACTTTTGCATTGATTTGGCTCAGGGCACTCACCCCATTTCTATCGCGCTGTATCGTATAGTCCCGCCTGAGTTGAAAGAGTTAAAGGAGCAGTTGCAAGACTTGCTTGAGAAGGGTTTCATTAGACCCAGTGTTTCGCCTTGGGGTGCACCGGTGTTGTTTGGTAAGAAGAAGGATGGGTCAATGAGAATGTGTATTGATTACCGGCAACTGAACAAGATTACAATCAAGAAAAAGTATCCGCTGCCGAGGATTGATGATTTGTTCGATCAGCTTCAGGGTGCCAAGGTATTTTCAAAGATTGACCTGAGATCTGGCTACCATCAGTTGAGGATTAGGGCATCCGATGTCCCTAAGACAGCTTTCCGCACTCGGTACGGGCAATATGAGTTCTTGGTTATGTCACTCGGGTTGAAAAATGCCCCAACAACCTTCATGGATTTGATGAACCGAGTGTTCAGACCTTATTTGGATTCGTTCGTGATAGTCTTCATTGATGAAATTTTGATATATTCCCGCAGTCGGGACGAGCACGAGCAGCACCTCTAAGTGGTTCTTCAGACTCTAAGGGATAGTCAGTTATATGCTAAGTTCTCGAAGTGCGAGTTCTGGTTGAGTTCAGTTGCATTTTTGGGTCATGTTGTATCCGCAGAGGGTATTCAGGTTTATCCTAAGAAGATTGAGGCAGTCAAGAACTGGCCTAGACCAGCATCAGCTACAGAGATTCGGAGTTTCTTGGGATTGGCAGGCTACTATCGTCGGTTCATGGAGGGGTTTTCATCTATTGCAGCCCCGATGACCAGGTTGACCCAGAAGGGTACCCAATTCAGATGGTCGGATGAGTGTGAGGCGAGCTTTCAGAAGCTCAAGACAGCTCAGACTACGGCATCGGTGTTGGTTTTGCCCACAGGTTCAAGGCCTTATACAGTTTATTGTGATGCTTCTCGTATTGGACCTGGTGCAGTTTTGATGCAAAATGGCAAGGTCATTGCCTATGCTTCGCGGCAGTTGAAGATTCATGAGAAGAACTATCAAGTTCATGATTTGGAGTTGGCAGCCATTATTCACGCATTGAAGATTTGGAGGCATTACCTGTATGGCGTGGCATGTGAGGTGTTCACAGATCACAAGAGTCTTCAGTATTTGTTCAGGCAAAAGGAGTTGAATTTAAGGCAGAGGAGGTGGTTGGTGTTGGTGAAAGACTATGATATCACCATCTTATATCATCCGGGAAAGGCCAATGTGGTGGCCGATGCTTTGAGTAGGAAGTCAGCCAGTATGGGTAGTCTCGCTTATATTCCGGTCGGTGAGTGACCTCTTGCTTTCGATGTTCAGGCTTGGGCCAATCAGTTCGTGAGGCTGGATGTTTCTGAGCCCAGTCGTGTGTTAGCTTGCACAGTCGCTCATTCTTCATTATTGGAGCGTATCCGTGATCGGCAGTATGATGATCCCCATTTGTGTGTCCTTAGAGACGCGGTGCAGTGCGGAGGTGCCAAGCAGGTTACCTTAGATGATGATGGAAATTTTGAGACTGCAGGGTCGAGTTTGTGTGCCTAATGTGGATGGGCTCCGAGAGTTGATTTTAGAGGAGGCTCATAGCTCTAGGTACTCTATCCATCCAGGCACTGCGAAGATGTACCGGGATTTGCGGCAGCATTATTGGTGGCGGAGAATGAAGAAGGATATCGTTGCAAATGTGGCTCGGTCTTTGAATTGTCAGCAGGTTAAGTACGACCATTAGAGGCCCGGTGGTTCATTTCAGAGGATTGAGCATCCCGAGTGGAAGTGGGAGTGGATGACTATGGATTTCGTTGTTGGACTCCCGCAGACTCGGAAGAAATTCGACGCAGTATGGGTCATTGTTAATAGGCTGACCAAGTCAGCGCATTTCATTCCTGTGGCAGTCTCCTATTCATCTGAGAGGTTAGCTGAGATCTATATCCGGGAGATTGTTCGCCTTCATGGTGTGCCCGTGTCTATCATTTCGGACCGAGGTACGCAGTTTACCTTCCGTTTCTGGAGAGCAGTTCAGCGAGAGTTGGGCACACGGGTTGAGTTGAGCACAGCATTTCATCCCCAGACGGACGGGCAGTCCGAGCAGACTATTCAGATTTTGGAAGATATGCTCCGAGGTTGTGTCATTGACTTTGGAGGCTCGTGGGATCAGTTTTTGCCTTTAGCAGAGTTTGCCTACAGCAACAGCTACCAGTCGAGTATCCAGATGGCTCCTTATGAGGCCTTGTATGGTAGGCGGTGTCGGTCGCCAGTTAGATGGTTTGAGCCGGGAGAGGCTCGGTTGTTGGGTACGGAATTGGTCCAGGATGCCTTGGACAAGGTCAGGATCATTCGGGATAGGCTTCGTACAGCTCAGTCCCGGCAAAAGAGTTATGCCGACCGCAAGGTTCGAGATTTGGCTTTCATGGTCGAGCGGGTATTGCTTCGAGTGTCGCCTATGAAGGGCGTGATGAGATTTGGGAATAAGGGCAATCTTAGCCCTAGGTTCATTGGTCCGTTTGAGATTCTTGATCGAGTGGGAGAGGTGTCTTATATACTTTCATTGCCGCCGAGCTTATCAGCCGTGCATCCAGTGTTTCATGATTCCATGCTTCGGAAGTATCGCGGCGATCCATCCCACGTGTTAGATTTCAGCACTGTCCAGTTGGACAAGGACTTGTCTTATGAGGAGAAGCTGGTAGCCATTCTAGAACGACAGGTTCGTCAGTTGAGGTCGAAGAGTTTTCCTTCTGTTCGTGTTCAGTGGAGAGGTCAGCCTCCTGAGGCCTCGACCTGGGAGTCCGAGTCCGATATGCGGAGCTATTATCCCCATCTTTTCCCCGACTCAGGTACTTCCTTCTTCTGTCCGTTCGAGGACGAATGGTTGTTTTATAAGTGGAGAATGTTCACTTGTTTTTAAAATGAATTCTACGTTTTGAAGCCTTAAAACCCTCCTTTTGCATTGCCTCCATTTGCATGCGCAGTCGGGCACGTTGCCAAAAAGCTTAAATGAGAAAATTTGTGAAAAATGATAAATTTTGACTTAAAATGCATTTAAGTTGACTTCGGTCAACATTTTGGGCAAACGGACCCGAACCCGTGATTTGAGGGTCCCGGAGGGTCCGTAGCAAAATATGGGACTTGGGCGTATGCCCGGAATTGAATTTCGAGGTCCCAAGCCCGAGAAATGAATTTGAAAAGAAAATTATTTTCTGAAATTGTTTAAAGGATTTCGAAATGAAATTTGATTAGAACATGTTGGTATAGGGCCCGTATTTTGGTTCCGGCGCCCGGTACAGGTCTTATATATGATTTAAGATGATTCTGTGAAATTTGGTGAGAAACGGATGTCATTTGACGTGATTCGGAGTTTAAATGAAAAATTTGATGTTTTAAGAAGTTTGAAATAATTCATTGATTTTGAGGTTAAATTCGATGTTAATGATGTTAATTTGGCGATTTGATCGCACGGATAAGTTCATATGGTGTTTTAGAGTTAGTATGTATGTTTGGTCAGGTGCCCCGAGGGCTCCGGTGAGTTTCGGATGTGTTTCGGAAGGTTTTACACTCTTAATAAATTGCAGGTTTTCAACTGTTGGTATCTGATATTTCCTTCTTCACGTTCGCGGGAGGACCCTCGAGAACGCGATGTGATAATTATGTTAAAGGAAATTCCTTCTATGCGAACGCGTAACCCAGGACGCAAACGCGAGGCGTTGGGGGGTCTTCCCTTCGCGAACGCGAAGGCCAATTGAGCCTGGGTAGGGGGAGAGGGATTTTACCCTACGCGAACGCGTCCACACGAACGCGAACGCGAAGGCTCTGGGGGCTGAGGCTCTGCGAACGCGAGCCGTCTTCCGCGAACGTGAAGTCCTAGTAGGCCCAACCCATCGCGAACGCGATGGACCTGTCGCGAACGCGATGAGTAATTTCGCCCAGTTATTTTAAAAGACCAGAATAGTAGCCATTACGGGATTCAACAAAAAATTTCATAATTCTTCTTCCAAACTCCAAATTGGGCGATTTTTGAAAGAGAGCTTCACCACAAATCCATAGGTATGTAATCTTAGACTCATTTTCTTCAATTTCCATTAACACCCATTAGATTTCTAGTCCTAAAACATGTAATTAAGGGTAGAAAATTAGGGAATTGGATAGAGTTAGGGCTATTTGATTATTTGGGAATTTGATCTCATTTTGGGGTCGGATTTCAAAATAAATTATATATTCGGGCTCGTGGTTGAATGGGTGATCGGGTTTTGGTCTGAACCTCGTGTTTTGACCAAGCGGGCCCGGGTCAATTTTTGTGTTTTTGGAAAGAATGATTGGAAAGTTTAATTAAGCATTGGAATTGGATTGTTTGGCATTTATTGATGTTATTAAGTCGATTATGTTTAGATACAATTGATTTGGAGCCGAATTCAAAAGGGAAAGCGGTGTTTGAGGCTTGAGTTGGCCGTGAAAGTTCGAGGTAAGTGTTCGGTCTAACCTTAGCTTGAGGGATTAGGAGTTGAGTCCTATTTGCTATTTGCTTCTTGTTGAGTACAACGCATAGGCATGGTGACGAGTATCTATACGGTGATGTCGAGCATGACCGTGAGTCCTAAATTGATATTGTTGTGTTCTTATATGATACTACGGATGCTTTAAATGATGATTCTCGATATTGAGCAAGTATTAAATTTGTTCTCGTGGTAATTACCTATGATTTGAATATTGGTGTTCGCTGAGATGAATAGAAGGTTGAGTTAAGATTGGTTATAGCTGATTCTCCCTTGCCGGGACATATTTACTTTTATTGTCGATCCCTTGTCGGGATAGTGTAGTTTATTGTTGATTCCTTACTGGGATAGTGTAGCTTATTGTTGATCCCTTGCCGGGATAGTATAGCTTATTGTTGATCCCTTGCCGGGACTCTTGGTATGGTTGTTGCTAAAGGTATATGAAAATATGGATCGGGTTGCACGCCGCAACAAAACTATATATGGATTGGTTATTTCCCCTCCCATTTAAATTGTTTATTCCTGTTTATTTTCCGCTGCATATTATACAACTGCACAGGTTTATCTGGAGTCTGGTCCTAGCCTCATCACTACCTCGCCAGGGTTAGGCCAGGCACTTACCAGCACATGGGATCGGTTGTGCTGATGCTACACTCTGCACTATGTGCTTGTGCAGATACCGAAGCAGCATTTGGATAGTAGTACTTACGGAGCCAGCCTTCAGTCCATCCAGAGATTTTGATATTTAATTTGACTAAGTTTTCCACTTGATTTCATCTTCCGCTATTATTTTAATGTTGATCACCTGTTAATTCAAGTTGTTAAAAAGGATCAAAATGAATGAGTTAAGAATTTCTATATTTCGTGGCTTGCCTAGCTTCTACGAGTAGGCGCCATCACGACTCCCGAGGATGGAAAATCCGGGTCGAGACATAAGTAGCATTGGCTTTCAGCCGCTTAAGAATAAGAACGAAACTGTATGAGAATGGGCTAATTGAGGGACAATACTGAGGGGTACAAACATATTCAAATTGAGCACATAAGATAGGCAATAGAACATGCTTAGATTTAGGCACAGACTTGAAAAAATTCGGAAAAAAAAAACAAGTTCAACACAGAGTGCATAACAAGACAATTTGCAAAACAGTCTTACAATAAGAAGAAAAAGAGAGTTTAGATTATGCTAAATGTAGAAGGCTAGTGTAACAAAAAAGGATCATTTCAATTAGCTACAGAACTTATCATGCTGAGAACTAAATAAGGCAATTACTGGAGAATTCAAGACATGATGAAAACATGATAAAAAACAGGCTACATTACAGCAGATTCAGAAATAGACTTGTTATTTACTTATTGAATACACTCATACTGAGTCAACTATTTCATAGCAAAGGGATATGAGAGCATGTTCAAATAACAGGGCTAATAGAAAACTTAAACGTTCAAGATATGGCTATCAGTAACACATAGGCTAGACAGATCTAAAAGAAAGAAATCAACTCAGGTCTAAACATGTCTCAAACGTAATGATATTTAGATTAGCAAGGCCTAAAATTGAAATAACACATTCAACAAAAGATCTTTAGAGGTGAAAACACATGTTAAATCAGAATGAAATGACAAAGGTTTTGTAACTCACCAATTAAATGAAACAAGAAAGAAAGGAAGGCCACAGTGTTATGAATATCAACAAAAGAGCAAGAACCCATAATTTTTGGCCTTGGTTTTCAGCTGGCCAAGAACCAAAATGCAGAACTAGATTGTTAAAGAGAAAAGAGCACACAACTTTAATTTTTAGTAATTTTCTTAATGATTCCAGAACTATTTCAAAAGGGGATTGGGAAGGGTTTATATAGTGTAGGAATCGAACACATAAACATGGAAAATCGTCAGTCAAACACTAGAAAGGAAAGCAATCAAAATCAGTAAGGAAAGGAAGAAAAATTTTAAACCCTAATTTTAGGTAAAGTACACAAATCGACAGAAATAAAAGGTAAAAAAATCACATGCTTCATAGAATAAGATGAACATAGACAAGAATCAAACCAGATTTGGTTTGATTTAAAAGAATCTGAAACCCTAACTTTAGGGTAAGTAAAAATAAGCAGAGAAGAACAAATTTACACATAATAGGATGCATATAGACGAGATAACATTTAAAATCACAGAATCAAACCATATTTGGTTAGATCTAAAAGAATCTGAAACCCTAATTTTTAAGGTAAGTAAAAATCACAAAGATACATAGAGATTCATAGATATTCATACCATAAAAGACAAGAACGAACACAGATGAAAAAAAAGGTCAAGGAACTAAACCAGTTTTGGTTCGAAATTGAAGAGATCCGCTTGCCATGTTTAGGCAAGCGGTATATAGAAGGTTCCGGTACCAGCGGGAAGTAGTATATGGTAAGAAACAACTAAGTAATCCCATGTTCGGTGGGATTAGGAGAGAAAATTGGGGGAGACGGCTAGGGTTTTGGGCAGAGAGGTGAGAGTGGTTGGAGAGCATTCGAAGGCGGCGAGGGACGGTGAATGGTTAGGGTCAGGGTAGGGTTTGGTTAATTAAAAGGGAAAGAGTAATATGGGACATTGATCTTAGAGATCAACGACCATGATTAGTCAGAGGTTTTGGGTCGGGTTAGTTAATTGGGTTTGATGAGGGTTTATTTGGTTTGGGCTCAAGTATTATTGTGCTGGGGCTGGGGTAGTTTATGTCCGAAATTAGGATGAATTTAGGGCCAAATTTTGAATACCCATTTTTTAATAAATTAATAATTTATGAACGTAGTAAATAAATAACAAAAATATGACTTGTGCATAAAATAATTGAAAATAATTACTTAATGAGGATAGTTATTGGGTATTTCTATTATACTAAAATGCGGAAATAAATTGATTTAAAGCCTTTAAGAATTATGAATAATTATAAAAAATATTATGTATGCTTATAAATTAAATGATGATGCACAAGCAATATATATATATATATATATATATATATATATATAAATGAGGAAAAATTGGGTATCCACATTTGATCCGTTCCTCCTCCATGGAACAATTACTGAATTAAGCTTTTTGCAGTACGTTTGGCACATGAAAGAACTCCACAGGCTTGGTTTTGTTTTATAATTCTACCACAGCTTGCAGAATAGTGCTTTAGACACATCGTACAAAGAACTGAAGCCTATTCCACCTTTCTCATATGGCATACACAAAGTGTTCCATGATGCCCAATGTCTACTGCTGCCTCCAATAGAACTACTCTAGAAAAATTAAGCAAACAACTTAAGGAATTTGTTGATTACAGAACTAGGAAGATTTACTGCAGATAAGAGGCGTATTAGCATACTCTGAAGGACATGCGCAATCAACATTGCCCTGCCTCCTATTGCGAAAAGTTTGCCTTTCCATGACTGCAACTTATCAAGAATCTTAGTGAGAAGTCCTTGATAATAATCCATTATTCTTCTTGAATAGAAAATTGCACAGCCCAGGTATGTAAATGGGAAGTCTTGCCTCGTAATTCCAGTGATCCTCTCCACCTTTGTAATCACCTCCAAACTGGTAAAAGGGTGCATATACACAACTGACTTGCCTTATCTTATGCCCAAATGCAACCTCATATGCAATACAATACCTCCATCACCAACTATAATGATGTATCATCAGAGGACGAGAATATAATTGTATCATTTGCGTATGCTAAATGAGTAATCTTGGGACATCACATAGGCATACCAAAGCCACGAAAATATAAGTTTAAGTGCAGTGCATTTAGACCTCTAGACAGTGCTTCAGCAGCTAGTATGAAGAGTGTAGGTGAGAGTGGATCCCCCTGCTTTACACCCCATGTTGATTTAAAGAAACCATGGGGTTGTCCATTAACGAGCACTGAGTACCAGTTATTTCCCACAATATACAAAGATGAAGCCAATAAATCTTTCTCCAAAGCCATTTTCCTCAGTACCATAGTTAGAAATAACCAAGATAACCTGTCGTATGCCTTTGTCATGTCCAGCTTTATTACCACATTAGCACCAGCCGTTGTTCGTAGCTTAATATCAGTGATGATTTCTTCAATTAATAATACATTCTCCACGATGCTCCTCCTTTCACAACTCCATTTTGATCGTCAGATATTAAGCTAGGTAGCAACCCCACCTACCTCTCATGAATCACTCTAGAGAATATCTTGTTGATGACATTGCTAAGGCTTATAGGCCTCATATCTTAAAATGTAGGTACCTTTTTTTTCTTTGGTAGAAGAACCAAGTTAGTGTGTGTCACACTTTTTGGTAACTAGTGACCATTAAAGAATGCATTAACCATGTTATAAATATCTTCCCCAATAATATCCCAGCATGAGTGATAGAATGCACCTGTAAAACCATCTAGACCTCATGCACTATCACCATTTAAACCGTAAACTGCTTGCTTGACCTCTTCTCTAGTGGGCTGCCTAATCAAGTTTGCATTCTGCTCCATATATAGCAGTTGAGGCAGATGTTTTATTATGTCAAAATTAGTAGGAACAACACTCTCATTGAATTGATCCATAAAGAAATTAAAAGCTTCTTCTGCCATCTGCACATCATCACCAATCCAATTGTCAAAGTTGTTTTGAATCCTCCTTAGCTGTAATATTTTTCTTCGACCATCAACTTGAGCATCAAAAAACATTGTATTCCTATCTCCTTCTTTAAACCATGTCATACCAGATTTTTTCCTCCAAAAATCTTCCTCAATTGCAAGGTATCTAATCAGTTGAGCTTGCACCATTAGATGTCTTTCCCTATTCTGTTGTGTAGGCCTTGCTTGGATTTGCCTTTCATTCTCCAAAACAACCTCCTCAAAGCTAGCTATCCTTTGGAAAATATGCCCAAAGGTTGCTTTACTCCAAGTAGACAAAGCCTTCTTCAACTTCTTAATCTTATGTAACAATAATTAATGGATTAACACATAAATCTGCTTTCCAATTCACCTTTACCACTGTCTTAAAAGACTCATTCTTCACCCATAAAATAAGAAACCTAAAAGGCTTCTTAATAGGTACAGCTTCAATGTCACACTTCAGCTGCGTAGGATAATGATTTGATCCAATTTTTGATAAGTGAGTGACTTTCAAGCCTCGGAACAATTGTTGAAACTCCATGTTAGCCAAACATCGATCTAATCTCTTGAAAATACAATCTTCCTCTGCCCTGCCATTCCACCAGGTGAAGATGCTTCCTTTAAATCCAAGATCTGTCAAGTTACAAGTAGTGATGCAGTGCCCAAAATAATCAACTTTATTTAATGAAACTGGTAGGCCTCCAAACTTTTCTTCCTCATCCCATATCACATTGAAATCACCCCCCCCCCCCCACCCCCACAAGCCAAGGAACTTTCATATCTTGAGCCAAATTATACAAAAAGAGTCCCACAATTCTATTCTAATAGCATCTGTCACGACCTGATTTAGGATCGTGACCAGCGCTTAGGAGTAAGTGCCCCCAAGTAAGCCTCATCGGTATTTTACAGAAAATCGGGCAGAGTTTCCCCTGTTTTGGACTATCCCAAAAAAATTTTATACCTCAAATCAAAAACCAAACATCCTAATACCATACCAAACACTTGACAACTTGTCAATTAACCAAAACAAGTCTCCACCATAACTAAACCACCAACTAACCACTAGAAATAATAATTTATCTCCAACTTTGATAAATTAGAACGATACTCAACATAAGACTATAATAGCAAATGAATACTCATGACACTAAAATAATGACTATGGAGCGACTCTAAGAATTCAAAGAAAAAGATCATAACAATAAATAAAATCTCCGCCCACGCGAACAAGTGCGAGGCTCACCAAGAACTATTAACCTGTGCGCTCTAATTAACGAAATCCTCGTCCGCGTCAACTGTTGTCTCTGTAAAAAAAAATTAGCGGGGAATGAGTCGCTAGCTCAGTGAGTAATAATACTTAACCACAACAATTTTTAATGGGGACAAGTCAGAAAACATGCTAGTACATCAAACAGATAACAACATTAAAATGCCCTTTCAGAAACAATAAATAATTTTCAGTCTCATCATGTTTTTCTTGTAGTATAATACAATTAATAATTCAGTAATAAGCTCGGTAACCACTGTATAATATCAATATTCACATTTGGGAGGTTTCAATGAGCGGATCATGTAATCGGTATAACTGTGGACTTCTTCGCAAGAAATCAAATATAACGGTAGTCCCTACTCGAGGGAAATCGATAATGGTATGCTAGTTCTACCTTCCCACTAGCGAAGGCTATAACTGTACTCTGTAATCGGTAAATACAAGGTGCAGCAGGTCTAACGAACCCGCCGTTAGCTACGTGATCCTTCAAAGTCTACTCCCATTTATACTTGTCTTTATATCCGTATATACTCATAGGAAAATATTTTAGAACAATATAGGGCATTTCGGTTCTTATCAAATCATGTAATTTCAATTAGATAACAGTAAATTCAAGTAACGGTAAAACAGATCTGGTGGCAACAGAAATATTTAAAACAACGGTAATCTTCTCAAATAACTATTTCGATATCATATCGAGTAAAAGACTCGTCCCACATACAACTCAAAATAATCGGCAACATATTAATATTAAAAATCATGTGTAAGTCATGCAAGTTATGAAAATAGAAATTGTGGTAAGATTACTACTCACAATATTCGTGCCGAAATTCCAAATGCTTCACCTCGAGCAATTTGTACAACTTCCTCCAATTCAATCTATAATTACATAATATTGTTCTCATGTCAATTTCTATGTTTATGCTAATTCATAGCTAATTTAGAATGCCCAACCCTCGAGATTTATGTTTGAGTCTTAATTTGTGGATTTATATTTAATCATAGAAGTAGTCCATAATTCTATCAATTTCAAACTATTTAGTATAATTTATTCCTCTAAAATTAGACTTATCAGTGCTTAAACCAAACCTTTATAGCCTTATTATCTCCATCGTAAGTGTATTTTTTTATAAGAGAAAGTTGATATTGAATTCTTTTGTACTACATGAAATTGCATAGATGCAGTGAAATAATTCAACAGATGAGAGGAAGAAGGTTAACCCCTTGAGTCGATGGAGAACTTTAATACTTTCAATATCAAGCCCTAATTCTTCTTAAATCCTTTGTCCAAAGCTTTGTTCTTCTTCCTCTCTTTTCTTCTTTTCTCTTTCTTCCCTTCTCTACTTCTGTTTTTTTTCTAGTTTTCTTGAAGCGGAATGCTTCGTCCCTTTTCCCCTTGCCCTTTTTTCAATTTGGCAGATTTTTCTAATCCATACGACTTATTTCATGTTAATGGGCTAAGCCCACTTGTATTCTTTCTTCTTCTGTTTTTTTTTTCTTTAGGTTTTGTTTATTTAGTTTCCTTGTTTGTTTTTTTTTTTTTTGCAGTTAGTTTCTTATTATTATTATTATTATTATTATTATTATTATTATTATTATTATTATTATTATTATTATTATTATTATTATTATTATTATTATGACCAATAGACCCTTATAAAAAAATAGGGTATTACATCCTCCCCACCTCATGAAATTCGGTCTCCGAATGTAACTCAAGTACGTACCTGTAGACTGAAACATATGGGGTTGTAAGCACGTGATTTTTGCCCTAAGCAAATTATTCCAAAAGTTTCAAATAAAATGATTTTACAATTTTTGTGGATGTTGTTGAATTTGGTGTTAATTGATTGCATGATAATTCATATTAAAAATACATAAATAATTTCACAATTTTAGTATTAACTAGGTATTAATTTGTTTTAGAACAAAATTTAAAGAAAATCACAAAAAAATAGTTTCTAAGCACTTTTAATTGATAATTGTTGCATTTGTCTTTAAATATGAATTTTAAATAATTTTAGGAGTTAAATAGTTTAATTAGGCCTTTGTTTTGATTCTATAACATTTATATAAATCAGAAAAATACAAGAAATACAAAAAAAATACAAAAATGAAAATGAAATCAAAGCAAGTAAATAAAAAAAGAAAACAAACAAAGGAAATAATAAAGAAGGAAAAAGAGCTGCAGAAAATTGGGCTAAATCACCTAGGCCCAAACGAAAACCCAATCCCATTGCTCGCCCAGCCAAATGTCGCCCCATCCAGCCCTAGCCCTTTTAACCAAACGACGCCGCTTGGCGTCGTTAAATCTGAGCCCTTAATTGAGTTGATCCAACGGCCACGGGATGATCTTCTGCATTTCATAAATATGTCAAAAGGGACATAACCCTAGAGACATCAGATCTCCTTCCTCGTACCCAATCTCTAGCCTCGCCGGAACATCGCCGCCGGCGAACAGTACCACCGATAATGCACTCCAAAATAACATCGGACATTCCTCTCATCCTCCTCGTCGTGAATCCATTACCCCTTGCCTTTAAATCTTGCACTATCTCGTCGAATATCCCGTCAAATATTTTCCGGCCATGACACAAGTTATGCCAAATGGCCCCAAATTCACACCACAGAACCATCCATACCTCATCTACCCATCCCCCATAACCATATGTCTCGAATATAGCTGGAGTTGCTCGAATCATGAAAAGAAATTTTCCGGCCAAAACCCTAGTCGCCCCAAATCGCCCCAAATTGATACCGTAGGGTACCGGGGCCTCCTTCGCAAAGATTTGGTCATCAATCAAGGCCCAAACGACACCACGAATGGTTGAAGGTCGAGTTTGATGTTTAACCATAATTCAAGCCATGGCTATAAGCATCACCCTCTCGTTTAATTCTTTTGATTCTGTCGTAATCAGTAGTTCTCGTCTTTTTTTTAAACATAGTTAAAGTTCTGTTTAGATTTCTTATTCCCATTCCATGTCTGATTCTATTCGCTTGGATTGCAATTCATGTTGTTTTCTAATTTCATTGATTATTAGTGTGATTTCTTTGGGGTAAATCCATTACGGATACAATTAACTTGATAATTAAGTCATACTTAGTTTGACTAGATTCCAGCGGTTCCTTGATTTATGTTTTAACTTATTTTCTGAATACTTTGGAGGATGTTAGTAATTAAATTCAGGGGTATTGTGGGTAATTAATAAGGTGCAGAAATGCTATAGATCACACTAGAATTTCCTAGATCTTTCTAGAATAAGGCTTAGGTCAGATTTTATTAAAATTAGGATAGTAACTTGTGACACAAGTTGGAAATAAGGGGACTAATTAGTAAATACAAAATGTGAAGGCTGCCCTACATTTGCCTATAAATAGGCATTCATTTGCCTTGTTTCAGAAGTTTGGAGCCCAATAATTCCCTCAAAAAAATACTCTTCAAGCTTCAGATCTGAAATTCAAATTTCAAATCAAAACTCCTTTAGATTTTAACTTCAAAAGAAAAAACAAAAAAAAGGGGGCAAATATAGCAGAAAACCAAAAATGTACTGTTCCATTGCATTTCTGGGTGAAATTTGAGTGTTAGGCATTGATCCTCACTTCTTCTGGTTGCTGAGTTTGTTCTGAAGTCTATTCATTCTGCCTTTGGGTGCATTCGAGTTCAGTTGAGCCTGTTTTGGGTGTTTGCTGTAGTGTTCTGTTTTACAACTCATTCCGGGTTACTTGAGTGTGTTTTCTGGGTTGAAAATTGGTTGTGCCACTGAGTTAAGTTTGATTTGCTGTTGCTGTTACACTTGTTGCTGCTGATCCTTCTCTCCTCTTACGTTTATTTCCAATTCCAGGTACACAGCCTTGACTTTGATAATTGTGAACTGAAATGTGAAGGATGAATCCAAACGATAATTGAAGCATGAAATCTGAGTTATTTCAATTCCTGAACTGTGTATTCGGCATTTAGTTTACTGATGTTTGTATAAATTTCTACTTGTTTTGTATTAAATGGACTGTATAAACTATTATGTTTCAGGTTTATACGATTGCTAGTGGTAGTTAGTTTTAGGCTAGGTTGATGGAATAGTTTCGTAAGTGATCTGTTCATCATTTCTGATCGGTATGAACGTCAATTCAAAGTTCTAATTAAAAGGAAGTAATGGTTGTAAAGGGTAGGTTCAACAGGATTTTGTGTTTACATATTAAGTTCAATAGGCTGGATTACTTAATTCGAAAACAGTTGGTTTACCTTATGTTGATAGAATCAGGTTCCAGTTTTTTTTTTTTTTTTTTTTTTTTTTTACACATTAGTGGTATCTAAAATTCGTCAGAAGGCAAATAGAAAACAATCTGAGTATGAATTGAAATTCAAATGATCATTATATCTTTAATTTGAGTAAATGAATCCGATTTTCTTTTCTTTGTTACGCTCGTTGAGCGCCTAGAATAATTAGAAATATGTTCTGCAAATCCTTGTTTTAGATGAATTGATGTTCCATTTGGGTTAAAAGGCCTGGGCTCAGCAACTTAGCCCAGAAGATTGGGTTCAGTTATCTGACGCCAGCTTATTTGACGCATGGCCCAGGCCAAGTCTGACTCCTTTTCTCGTTTGGACTTGGGGCAAGCTCTGCAAAGGACCAAATTTTGGCATAAGACCGGAGGTGCCTTCTTCCTCCGTTGGGCTTATCTCGGAGACCCATGGTTGGCTTTGATGCAGAATTGTCACTTGGCTTGCTTGGGCCCAGTAACGAATTAATTAGGACTTTACTGTTATTATTAGAGACAAACAAAAATAGAAAATCATAGTCACTTTAAGTTTGCCTTTTAAATAATAAAACGAGATGAGCCTCGCTACACAAAACAAATTAATTGCGGGGCCATCGATAAATGTTTATTGAAATACCTAGACTTCAGGATAAGCCGTTTAGCGAATTTCACGGTTTTCCCCAAAGATAACAACACACTAGTTGCTTTAGGCACGTTTTAATAATTTTACCTTCCTAAATATGGGTGCACATTTATGTGACCTAAATCCAAATCTCAGCGAAGTCGAAATGTGTCAAAAACCACGGGTGCATTTATGTGACTGGTTCGAGACGTGTTTTCACGACGTTGCAATTCTCTAAATAATAATAATAAAAGCGGTTCAAAGTTAAAAACATAGGCCAAAACTTGTACTAAAATCAAATGAATAAGCCAAATATGACAGTTGAGCGACCGTGCTAGAACCACGGAATCCAGGAATGCCTAACACCTTCTCCCCGGTTAACAGAATTCCTTACCCGGATTTCTGGTTCGCGGACTGTTAACAGAGTCATAATTTCCTCGGTTCGGGATTCAACCGGTGACTTGGGACACCATTAATCTCCCAAGTGGCGACTCTGAATCTTAATAATAAATCCCGTTCCGGTTGTCCTTTAATTGGAAAAACTCCTTTATGCCCTTGCGGGTGTAGAAAAAAGGAGGTGTGACAGCTCTGGCGACTCTGCTGGGGATGACAAACCCAGAACTTCGGTTCAGGGTTTAAGAATACGGGCTCAGTTAAATTGTTATATCTGGCTTTATCTGATTTGCCTACATGTTTTCCTGCTAAATGTGCTAAATGCTTTACCGTTTTGATGTTATTTGAACTGTATATATAAACTGTGCCGAAACCCTTCTCTTCTCACCTCCGGGGATGTGCTTACTGGTTGAGACTCCCTATTCTGTTAGTGTCATACCTTGAAATAAGAAAGAGGTCGGACAAGTTACTAAGCTGGACGATCCCGCGGGTCCCCGGTACGTAGCCCCCTCCTCGACTCGAGTTGTCCGCTCGGGTACACAGTCTAGAACACATACCCAGGTTTTGAACCTAGAATAACTTGACTCCATGCCGGATACCTAGTAGGAACGCTTATTTGTGTCACGTGCATTTTGACTTAGGGGACTCAACACAGGGGTTGGGTCCGTCTAGGACAGGTGTACCCGGAATAATGGACCATCCTGATGCATCCTATTTGTGCATTTATTTGTTTTGGACTCACATGCTGACCGGCTTTGAATATCTGGGAAAAATTGAAAAACAAAATGGGAAAAAGAGAAGATAGCAGTGTAGAGGGTTAATTACTTGTATATTAGAAAACCCAATGTCCAAGTTGTGCCGAAATGCTGCCGGATTTTTGAGAAAATGAAAGAAAAAGAAGAAACGTAGTTTGTTTTGTTTGCCAGTGGAAAAGAAAAACAAAAAGAGTTTTATTTTCAAATTAGTTCGTTTTATTTGCCACTAAAGAAAATATAAAAAGAATCTTGCTTTCAGAAAAGTGAATTTGTCAACAAAAACCAAGAAAAAAAGAAGAAAAAAAGTTTTATTTTCAAATTAGGGGTGTTTTCAAAAATAGTTAGATTTATGGGCCCGAACTACGCTGGTTTGATTCTCACCGGATGTGAGATACGTAGGCAACCCTCATCGGGTCCAACCTCCCCTTTTCAAAAATACCAAAATTCTAATTTTGTCACAAAATAAGTCGGGTGATGCCATTCTTGTTTAAAATAAGCCGAATGTCCCCAAAAGGGCGCCGGAAGGCTGTTTTTGCAAGAACAGCCACCCTGAGTCAGTTTCAGCGGTTAGCAGGCACAGCCTTAAAATCTTCTCCCCGAAGTGCTGAAAGGCCGTAACTGCAAAACCGGCCGTTTGTTTTAAAATTGGAAATTTGAACAAAAATAGTGTCATTTGCTTTTCTTTTAGGTCAAATAAGTGATTAAATCACCTTAATAAATGTGCAGGATGAGCACGACTCAAAATGAACCTTTTTCAATCATGCATAAAATCCCTTTGGAGTTGCGTCTGTGGTGAACGTATATGGGCAAAGCAGGCAAGATGCGGTCAAGAATATTTGAAAGGGCTTACTGGTTTGCTCGATATTGTGCCTCGGGGAGATATNGGTAAGTCAGAGATTAGGGGTTTGTTTGGTTATAGCTGTAGTTTTAGATTAATTCCAGGGGGGCAAATTGGGTATTTGGGATGGGAGAATCATTTTCTAGTTAGTGCTAGAACTCCCCAGATCTTTCTAGATAGGGGTATGCTTAGAATTTGAGGAAGTCTAGGGTACTAACTTGTGACACAAGTCAATAAGTAAGGGACGAAATAAGTAAATAAAATAGGGACTAGAGGGCAAATACAAGATCTGAGGGCTGCCCTCATTTTGCCTATAAAAGGCAATGAATAGTGCCTTAATAAAAAGTTTTTCAGCCATAGAATTTCCCCAAAAAAATATAGCTCTTTCACAGCTTTTTCTTACAGATTTGAAATTGAAATTAAAAAAAAAAAATTCAAAAACAGAATACAAAAAAAACAGTAGAAATTTCCATAGGTACTGTTCTATTGAAGAGATCTTAGAAATCAAGTTAAATATTAGCTCTAGGTCGAGTTCCCGATCAGCAAAAGTTTTAAAAGAGGGTTTGAGCACTGTGTGCATATCATTCAGTTCAAGTTCAAGGGATTTTGGTTAATTTCGAGTGCACTTGGGTTCAATTAATGTGGTTTTCATTTGCTGTTGGAGCCTGATTTGTTGCTGTTGATTCCTGTGGTGTTTTTGGGACTGAAATCGATTTGCTGCGTTAAATCTGGGCTGTTATTCACTACTGCTTCAACTGACCTTCACTACTTCTTCACTTTTGCAGTTCAATCCCAGGTACACATCCTAAATTCAGTGTGATGTAGATCTCCAATCCTAAGAGTGAAATGAAGAAGCTGTTTCTGATATACTTAGGCGCCTGCTCTGTTGTGTTTTCGTTTCAGATGGACTGTTTGTTGTGTTTTCCTTTTAATTGAGTTGTAATTGAACTGCTTGAAGTTATTTGATGCTAATATATGCTCATAGATCAGAATGGTTATAGTATAGACATTGGGATATTGTAAGTCACTAGAACTGTTTTGGATTTTTTAAATTTTGATTTGTATTAGACTGAAAGTTGATTTTGTTAGCTGGAAGGTAGTAATTTGAATTCAGCACCTCATTGTGTAATTGTAGCTAGATTCACTGTTTGGACTGTACTAAATTGAAACTGAACTTGAATTGGCCAGATTGTTAAATTCTGGATTTAATTTCATTTCTTCTAAACTTGCAGCTTCAATGAAGTGTAATCGAATTCCTGTTTAGGTTTTGGCATAGTTGGAATCAGAATAATCAATGTCTTATTAAGTGTTGAATTAAGTGTTAAGTGGATCAAGTGAATTAATATGTAAAACGGGCGTTAAGTGCCAAGGTGACGTCTATAGCTGGTGTTGGGGATTAATTGGGGCCGGTGGGTACTGTGCCCCCACCCAGGTTCGAACTCAGGCAGTGGACCTCAATTCACTAACAAGCAGCCCAGGTCCCTTTTTATGACCGTGTACGTTTGGGCCTGGGCTGAAATTGGCAGCTGGCCAGTTCGCCTTTGGTATAAAGTTACCATTTAGTTTGCTTCAATTCAATAACCAATTAATTATGACTTCTTTGTTAGGGACAAAAATAAATAGAAAAATCATAATCGCTTTAGGATTGGTCTTTAAATAAAAATGAGATGAGCCTCGCCAGAAATAAAAAATGCCGAATTGCGGGGCCCTCGATAATTGTTTATACTAAAATACTTAGACTTCGGGATAGGTCGTTTACCGAATTTCGCGGCCTTCCCCAAAGATAATAACTCGTTAGTCACTTTAGGCGCGTTTTTAATAATCTTACCTTCTTAATTACGGGTGCACATTTATGTGACCCAAATCCAAATCTCAACGAAGTCGAAATGTGTCAAAAATCGCGGGTGCATTTATGTGACGCGATTCGAGACATGTTTTCACAACGTTGCAATTCTCTTAAACTAATAACATAAAAGCGGTTCAAAGTTAAAAAGCATGTAAGATAAGACATGTAGTAAAATCAAATAAATAAGCCAAATATGATAGTTGAGCGACCGTGCTAGAACCACGGAACCCGGGAATGCCTAACACCTTCTCCCGGGTTAACAGAATTCCTTACCCGGATTTCTGGATCGCGGACTGTTAAACAGAGTCATAATTTCCTCGGTTCGGGATTCAACCGGTGACTTGGGACACCATTAATCTCCCAAGTGGCGACTCTGAAATCTTAATAATAAATCCCGTTCCGATTGTCCTTTAATTGGAAAAACTCCTTTATGCCCTTGCGGGTGTAGGAAAAAGGAGGTGTGACAGCTCTGGCGACTCTACTGGGGACGACAAACCCAAAACTTCGGTTCAGGGTTTAAGAATTTGAGCTTAGAATAATTGTTATGTTTGGCTTTATCTGATTTTCCTACACGTTTTCCTGCTAAATGTGCAAAATGTTGCTTTTTACCGCTTTGATATTATTTGAACTGTATATATAAACTGTGCCGAAACCGTTCTCTTCTCACGTCCGGGGATGTGCTCACTGGTGGAGACTCCCTATTCTGTTAGTGTCATACCTTGAAATAAGAAAGAGGTCGGACAAGTTACTAAGCCGGACGATCCCGCGGGTCCCCGGTACGTAGCCCCCTCCTCGACTCGAGTTGTCCGCTCGGGTACACAGTCTAGAACACATACCCAGGTTTTGAACCTAGAATAACTTGACTCCATGCCGGATCCCTAGTAGAAACGCTTATTTGCATCACGTGCATTTTGACTTAGGGGACTCAACACAGGGGTTGGGTCCGTCTAGGACAGGTGTACCCGGAATAATGGACCATCCTGATGCATCCTATTTGTGCATTTATTTTTTTTGGACTCGCATGCGGACCGACTTTGAATATCTGAGAAAAATTGAAAAACAAAATGGGAAAAAGAGAAGATAGCAGTGTAGAGGGTTAATTACTTATAAAAGAGGAAAAGTAGTTTTTTTTTGAGAAAATGAAAGAAAAAAAGAGGAAAAGTAGTTTTTTTTAGTTTGTTTTGTTTGCCAATGGGAAAGAAAAACCAAAAAAAGAGTTTTATTTTCAAACTAGTTTGTTTATTTGCCACTGAAAAAGAAAATATAAAAAAGAATCTTGCTTTCAGAAATAGTGTATTTGCCAACAAAAACAAAAGAATTTAGTTTTCGAAAATAGTTAGTTTTATTTGCCCGAACTAAAGGTTTGATTCTCATCGGATGTGAGATACGTAGGCAACCCGCATCGGGTTCAACCTCCCCTTTTTCAAAAAATAGCCAAAAATGCCATTTTTTTTAATTTCGTCATGAATAAGTCGGGTGCCTCCATTCTTGTTTAAAATAAGCCGAATGTCCCCAAAAGGGCGCTGGAAGGCTGTTTTTGCAAGAATAGCCACCTTGAGTCCGTTTCAACGGTTAGCAGGCACAGCCTTAAAATCTTCTCCCCGAAGTGCTGAAAGGCCGTACTTACAAAACCGGTCATTTGTTTTAAATTGGAAATTTGAATAAAAATAGTGTCATTTTCGTTGTTAGGACAAATAAGTGATTAAATCACCTTAATAAATGTGCAGGATGAGCACGATTCAAAATGAACCTTTTTCAATCATGCATAAAATCCCTTTGGAGTTGTGTCTATGGTGCAACGACTTAGGTGGAGAAGGGCAAGATGAGGTCAAAAAATATTTGAAAGGGCTTACCGGTTTGTTAGAGATTGTGCCTCGGGGAGACATCATCAGAGCGCTGGTCACCTGTTGGGACCCGGCACATAACGTCTTCCATTTCTCTAACTTTGAGTTGACCCCGACACTGGAGGAAATAGCCGGCTACATCGGAAAAGATGAGGTTCCTTTAAGGCAAAAGTACTTGGTTGCCCCGAGAGCTGTAGCTGTGCACAGATTTTTAGACTCATTGAAAATAAGCAGGACGGTCCACAATGTAGATTTGGAAAACGGCTTTTGTACTCCACACTTCATATATCATAGATATAGCCATATAGGAGATTTCAACAACCCGGAAAATAAGATATGTAGCAAAGGGAACCGCCAAAAATGGGAGGAGCATAGACGTTTTGCCTTTATGGTGGTCTTTTTGGGGCTTGTGGTATTTCCAAGGAAAGACGGAAACATTGACATAAAAATAGCCGGAGTTGTCAGCACTTTACTCACCCAAGCCAAAAGCACCCTTGCGCCCATGATATTAGCCGAAATCTTCCGCGCTCTTACAGCTTGCAAAGCCGGGGGAGACTTCTTCGAGTGGTGCAATTTATTGTTGCGGATGTGGATAACCGAACACTTGTGCCATCGTCCTCAGTTCCTGAGTTATGGGTCTACAAAGAAGACATGTATAGAAGAGTTTTACACAAGGATTTAGGGGATCAGCTTGCCTGAGGGATTCACGGGTTAGACTTCATACTTTCGATCCCTCACTGCTAGTCAAATAGAGTGGACGTTTGGATGGTTGCCTGTCAATGAAATCATATATATGCCAGCAACGGGGCCGCACTTCCGTTTGATGGGTCTTAAGAGCATCCAGCCCTACGCCCCATATCGGGTTTTAAAGCAACTCGGGAGGTGCCAAATAGTGCCAAAAGATGGCGATCTTAGTGCTCAGGTGGTTGAAATTAGCCCTGACGGACAGTTCCCAGAAGCAAGAGTCGGCCAGATCTGGGATGAATGCCAATACTTAAAAGAGGATACTTGCGTACAGGATCGGGCTAAAGGCGAAGTGTCGCCAGGATACCTTGCTTGGTATAGGAGAGAATATGAGCATGAAAGGCCAGCTAAAAGACCGCACATCCGGGAATTTGCCGAATCATCGCAAGAACAGTGGGCTTGGTTAGCTAAAGAAAATGAGTACAGGGCCCGCATAGGAGCATTGGAAAAACAGGTCCAAGACCTCCGATTTGAAAATAGCGTGCAAGCCGCGGCTGACAAAGGTGAAAGAAAGAAATTGGCTAAAGAGAATGAAGCCTTACGAGCCCAAATCCAAAAGATGAAGTTAGCGGCCGAAAATCCAGTCAGGAGTGCCAAAGATACAAAGCTTATAGAAAATATAAGGCAAAAAGTGAATGACTATAGTTTTGACCTCAACAAAGCGGAAAAGGAATTAGCTGGGGTTCGGAAACAATTGGCTAAAAACGCGGAAGAATGGGCCCGCATGGTTAAACAGTTGAAAGAAGAATACGACAATGAGGTCACAAGATTAAAGGAAAAGGTCATTGCCACAGAGAACAGAATGATCAAACAGGCAAAAGAATTCAAAGTAGAAAGAGAGCATTGCTACATGGAATTGGCACAATTAGAAATGGACTTGCAACAACTCCGGGAATAAAGCCAGGCAGCTGCGCAAACTTTGGAAGCTAGGACCCAACAGATAGGGCGATTGCTTCAAGAAAAAGGCAGAATCAGAGAGAGAATCTTAACCGTTGCTCATTCTATTACCAGGAAATGCCAAATGTGCGAGAACATGACCCGTACCACCTTCTTTGCATCAGTAATGATATTTGTGAAGCAGATAATGATTGACGTGGACAGACTTCAAGGGGAACTTGCATATAGGCCCGCGGCGAGACTGAACGATGTTCCGCGGGCACCAGGAGCTTTAATGTATTCATGATCGTCTTTTGAGTTTGTATTTCTTTTTCAACTAGAGTTTGCCATTTGAGTCTGTATTTCCGTTTCTGTTGGAGTCTGTATTTCCTTTTCATTTAGAGTCAGTTAGTTGATTGAGTTTGTATTTTTTATAGGGAGGGCGGAGTCTGTAGTCATTCTCTGCATTAGAATCTGTCGGCTGTTTAATCTGTCCGCTTTGAGTCTTTGTAATAGACGTAGTTGCTATCAATAAAATTGAAAGTCCCAAAATATGTTTGCTTCTGCTTTACCATTATTTCTCACGAACTACGCTTGGTCTGGTTCACGCGGGTCATAATACGTAGGCAATCTCCATTAGGATTCGACCGTAATAATAATAAAAAGGGTGAAAACATGAGAAAGGACAGAAAAAGAAAAGAAAACCAAAAGAGGGAAAGCAAAACAAAGAGAAAAGGAAAGAAAAGAGTGGAAATTAATTTTGAAAAAAATGAGAAGAGAAAGCTTACAATTGGCAAGCCGGGATGACGCATGTGACCGAGCAAAGGCATAATAGAAATGGTTATCTGCTTAGGTGCATTCACCCCTCAATGTGCGGTTACCTATCTGTTAATGCCCTACCCCCTAACAAAGTTGTTGTTGATGAGTTCAGGCAAGTGGTTAAGTTGACTGGCATTCTGGCAACCCATCCTTACAACACCCGCTCTAAGGACAAGTCAAACATGGTCAATCAGGATTTAGAAGCAAGCATTATCGACCCATCTAGGGAGGAGGAAGTAGTGGACGTTAATGCAATGAGGGAGGAGATGTATAAACTGAAGCAACAAATGGCCGAGATGTACCAGGCCTAGTCGAAGGGACATCCAGCACCAGCCTATCCTGCTAACCCCACTTACCTCCCACCACTAGCTCAGCCTCAAGATCCTCCCACGGTAAATTCATCTCCAGCTTTCCCTACTTACCAGCAGTACTACGGAACCACCTCTCAAACACCACCACCCCCACCACCCAAACAAGTTCCATGTCCTCCACCATCAATCGCTCCAGTGTTCGTAGCTCCCCCACCTGCCACGCTACACAGGTCATCTAGCGAACCTGTGTTCCAAACTTATGATAACCAGTACTACCCACCCGAAGCCACTTTCAAACCCCCAGAACCATACCCTTACACTCCCCGCCTTGATCTCTCAGCTGAAGAAGAAAAGCCTCCCAAAAACCCTAAGCAAGATGAAATGATCTGGAAGGTCAAGAGCCTAGAACAGTCATTGCGAAATATGCAGGGGCTCGGAGGACAGGTGAGTGTATCCTACAAGGACCTGTGCCTGTTTCCTGACATGCAGTTGCCAGCAGGATTCAAGATATCCATGTTTGACTTATATGATGGCCATGGTGATCCGGTGGCTCACTCAAGGGGATTCTGCAGCAAGATGAGAGGAGCTGGGGGAAAGGATGAGCTATTAATGGCTTACTTTAGTCAAAGTCTAAGTGGAGCAGCGTTGGAGTGGTACACACGATAGGACCATGCCCGATGGTACACTTGGGACGACCTGGCTCAAGCATTTGCATGTCATTTTCAGTACAATCACGAAATTGTCCCAGATCGTCTGTCGCTAACTAAAATTGAGAAGAAGCCCGGAGAAAGCTTTAGAGAGTATGGTTTTCGGTGGAGAGAGCAGGCAGCAAGAGTCGATCCTCCAATGAAAGAGAATGAGATGGTTGATTATTTCCTTCAGGCTTTGGAGCCAACCTATTATGGTCATCTGGTGTCCGCAGTGGGAAAAACTTTCAATGAGGTCGTGAAAATGGGAAGTATGGTGGAAGAGGGTCTCAAGTCTAACAAGATTATGAGCTATTCAACAATCAAAGCAACTACTCAGGCTATTCAAAGCGGCACCGGAGGTGTATTGGGAAAGAAGAAGAAAGAAGAGGTGGCAGTAGTGGAATCAAGAGCTTGGTCCAGGGGTCTGTCACCATATTATCACCAACCTCGCCCTCACCCCCAAACTTACCCACATACCCCATATGGCCCACCGCAGCATTACTACCCACCTCCCGCTCCCCATTTCTCTGTCCACCATGCCCAGACATAGCCCCAACCTCCTACCGATGCACAATGGCGCGCACCCACCCCGTAAAACACTTACTCATCTCAAAACACCTACCCACCCCCAAGAACCAACAGAAATCCCGCTGGAACCGGTTTCCGACCCAATCCCGCATTTAAGAATGATAGGTTGCAAAAGAAGAAGACTTTCACTCCCTTGGGTGAATCTTACACTAGCCTGTACCACAGACTAAGACAGTTGGGCATGTTGAACCCGATCGAACCCAAATTGCCAAATCCTCCCCCACGGAATCTGGACCACTCTGTAAGTTGTGAGTATTGCTCAGGTGCGCCAGGACATGACACAGAAAAATGTTGGCACTTGAAAACGGCTATCCAAGAGCTCATTGATACCCGCCGAATTGAAGTACAAGCTCCAGAAACCCAAAATCCATTACCAACCCATCACGAGACCCATATGATCGAGCTAGTCCAAAAGGGAGAGCATAAGAAGCCGTCACAGACTGTAATGATGATCAGGGCTAGTGAGCATGGATCGAATGAGAAACTAGCAAAGGAGGTAGCATTGATCAAGGTAGGAGAAACAGTTAGCAAACCAGTTGTAGTGATGAAGAAAGAGCTTTTGAGCAGTGTTGCAGAAAAACAAGAACCAGTTAAGGTGGTAGTGTCTGGGGCAGCTGTTAAGCCCGCTGTGATTGTGAAAGGGGCTCGCACAGAGCCAGTTGTCATCAAGCCAGTGACTCAGCTACCGGTACTCAGTGGCAAAGCCGTCCCATGGAATTACGGCCGAGTGACAGTGATGTATCAGGGAAAGGAAGTCAAGGAAGAAGTTTGTGAAACACATGGTCTGACTCGCTCGGGGAGATGTTTTGCTCCTGACGAGTTGAGAAAGGCTATACTTACCAAAGACAATCCAGCATCAGTGAAGAAAGTTGTAACTGAAGAGGAAGCAGAAGAATTTTTGAAGAAAATGAAGGCACAGGATTATTCCATTGTAGAACAGTTGAGAAAGACCCCGGCGCAAATCTCTTTGCTATCATTATTGATTCACTCAGATGAGCACCGCCAGGCGTTGATGAAAATTCTGAATGAAGCCCAAGTTCCCGATAAGATTTCTGTGAACCATTTAGAGAAAATAGCAAACAAGATTTTTGAGGTCAACAGGGTTACGTTTTCTGATGATGAGCTGCCTTTGGAAGGCACTGAGCATAATAGAGCACTCTACCTCACGGTGAAATGTGAAGACTCCGTGGTCACCCGGGTGCTTGTTGATAACGGGTCCAGTGCAAACATTTGCCCTCTCTCCACCCTGGAAAAGTTAAAAGTGGACAGTGAGTGAATTCATAAGAATAGCATTTGCGTGCGAGGATTTGATGGGGGAGGCAAGGACACAGTTGGGGATATAGTGCTGGAGCTGACAATAGGCCCAGTTGAATTCACTATGGAGTTCCAGGTGCTCGATGTGGCTGTCTCTTACAATCTCTTGTTAGGCCGACCCTGGATCCATGCAGCAAAGGCAGTGCCATCTACCTTGCATCAGATGGTCAAATTCGAATGGGACAGGCAAGAGATTGTGGTGCATGGGGAAGATAGTTCGTGTATTCTGGGTGATGCCATTGTGCCTTTCATAGAAGCTGAGGATGACAAAGGCCCATGGGTTTATCAAGTCTTTGATACGGTATCGGTTGAAAAGATCCCGGAAGGGAAGTGTATTCCTGTGCCAAAGGTAGCTGCTGCATCCGTCATGGTTGCGTCGGAAATGTTGAAGAACGGATTTATACCTGGAAAAGGCTTGGGTGCTTCTCTACAAGGCATCGTACAGCCAGTATCCCTTCCTGCAAACCTGGATACTTTTGGTTTAGGTTTCAAGCCCACTGCTGCAGACATAAGGCGAGCTAGAAAAATGAAAAAGAAAACATGGACCCTTCCAAAACCTATCCCCCGCCTCTCCCGTTCCTTTGTCAGGCCTGGTACTAAAAAGCGCCTAGCAACGGCAATGCCCAGTGGTATGGTTG
Organism: Nicotiana attenuata; assembly: GCF_001879085.1. Lineage (NCBI taxonomy): Eukaryota > Viridiplantae > Streptophyta > Magnoliopsida > Solanales > Solanaceae > Nicotiana > Nicotiana attenuata. The sequence continues at coordinate 120,364 of NW_017672050.1, read as the reverse complement.
ACCCGACAGGGAGCTGATTGAGAGTTTGAAAAGCTGTTTCATGAGGTGAATGTGTTAGAAGCCGGAGAAGGTCCAAGCAAGGCAGATGTTCAGTTCGTGGGGCCCCAGGCCAAGCTTAACAATTGGGAAGCAACTCCTCTTCCTACCCGGAGGGAGTCTTGGTAGTTAGTTTTGATTTCTTTTCAGTTTCATCTGGATTATTTCCAAGGTTGTAATTCGGATGCTATGTTCCGTCCGTTTGGATGAGTTAAACCTTGTTATCTTAAATATTAATGAAATGCAATTTCCCTCTTTTTCATTCCTGATAGTTTTATTTTTGTCTTTCTTTTCTTTCTTGTACAGTCCCTTTTACGCTGGTTTCAGTGATGCGTCATGCATGAGGAGTCTTCAGCCCAGTCTTAAATGCCAATCTAACTCAGACATAATAATACAAGAAATTGAGTGTGATGACGAAATAGAATATGATGATGAGGAAGCTTTTGAGGAAATCAATAATGAATTAAGCCACTTTGAAGAAAAACCCAAACCTAATCTGAATGACACCGAGGCAATCAATTTAGGGGATCAGGAGAATGTGCGGGAAACGAAAATAAGTGTCCATTTGGAACCACAGCTTAGGTAAGAGATAATTAAAGCACTTTTTGAGTATAAGGATATTTTTGCATGGTCGTATGACGACATGCCAGGTTTAAGCACTGATTTGGTGGTTCACAAATTGCCCACTGATCCAGCATGCCCTCCTATCAAGCAGAAGCTAAGGAAATCTAAAACAGACATTAGCGTGAAAATTAAAGAAGAGGTCACTAAACAGTTTGAGGCAAAGGTCATCCGAGTCTCGCGGTATCTCACCTAGTTAGCCAATGTTGTGCCTGTGCCAAAGAAGGATGGAAAGATCAGAGTGTGCGTAGATTACCGTGACCTCAATAAAGCAAGTCCGAAAGACAACTTCCCACTACCAAACATCCACATATTGATTGACAATTGTGCCAAACATGAGATCGGTTCCTTCGTGGATTGTTATGCGGGCTATCACCAGATTTTGATGGATGAGGAGGATGCGGAAAAGACGGCATTCATCACGTCTTGGGGAACGTATTGTTATCGAGTCATGCCGTTTGGGTTGAAGAACGCAGGGGCAACGTATATGAGGGCGATGACCACCATGTTCCATGACATGATACATCGGGAAATTGAGGTCTATGTGGACGACGTGATCATAAAGTCGAGGAAACGATGTGACCATGTCAGGAAATTCTTTCAGAGACTCTGCAGGTACAACCTCAAGCTTAATCCGGCAAAGTGTGCGTTTGGAGTTCCGTCTGGGAAGTTATTGGGATTCGTGGTGAGTCGACACGGTAGCGAGTTAGACCCGTCTAAGATCAAAGCCATTCAGGAGCTACAACCGCCAAGGAACAAGAAAGATGTGATGAGTTTGCTTGGCAGGTTGAATTACATCAGCAGGTTCATTGCCCAGCTTACAACTACTTGCGAGCCCATCTTCAAGTTATTAAAGAAAGATGTTGCGGTCAGATGGTCGGAAGAATGTCAGGCAGCATTTGAAAAAATTAAGTAGTATTTGGCTAGTCCACCTGTGTTGGTCCCGCCGCAGCCGGGAAGGCCCTTGATCCTTTATCTGACCGTGTTGGATAAATCTTTTGGTTGTGTACTGGGGCAGCATGACATCACGGGAAGGAAAGAGCAGGCGATTTACTACCTCAGCAAGAAGTTCACATCATATGAGGTGAAGTACACTCAACTTGAGAGGACGTGTTGTGCCTTAACCTGGGTAGCGCAGAAGTTGAAACATTACTTGTCAGCATATACCACCTATCTCATCTCTCGGTTAGATCCGTTGAAGTACATTTTTCAGAAGCCCATGCCCACGGGGAGGCTGGCGAAATGGCAAATCTTGCTCACGGAGTTCGATATTGTCTACGTGACTCGGACTGCAATTTAAGCACAAGCGCTGGCTGATCATCTAGCTGAGAATCCAGTTGATGATAAATATGAGCCTTTGAAAACATACTTCCCAGACGAGGAGATAATGCATGTTGAAGAATTAGAACAAGTCGAGAAGCCTGGATAGAAATTGTTCTTTGATGGAGCCGCCAACGCCAAGGGTGTCGGGATAGGGGCAGTACTGATTTCTGAGATGGGGCAACACTATCCTGTCACTGCTCAACTTCGTTTCTATTGCACCAATATATGGCTGAATACGAGGCATGTATCCTGGGATTGAGATTGGCTATAGACATGGGTGTCCAGGAAATCTTGGTCATGGGTGACTCGGATCTTCTGGTACACCAGATTCAGGGTGAATGGGAGACACGAGATTAGAAGCTCATACCGTATCGGTAGTGTTTTCATGAACTTTGTCAACGGTTTCAATCGATAGATTTCAAACACATTCCAACAATTCACAATGAGGTTGCCGACGCTTTGGCCACTTTGGCGTCAATGTTGCATCATCCAGACAAGGCTTATGTGGATCCGCTATAGATTCAGGTCCGAGATCAGCATGCCTATTGTAATATGGTGTAAGAAGATCTTGATGGTGAAACGTGGTTCCATGATATCAAAGAATACCTTCGGATGGGGGTGTACCCAGCACAAGCTACAGGGGATCAAAAGAGAGCAATTCGACGCTTGGCAAGCGGATTTTTCTTCAGTGGAGGAGTGTTGTACAAGAGAACTCCAGATCTAGGATAGTTGAGATGCATGGATGCTAAACAGGCTACAGTTATCATGGCTGAGGTACATGCGGGAGTTTGTGGACCTTATATGAGTGGATATGTATTGGCAAAGAAAATTCTCCGAGCAGGTTATTATTGGCTTACTATGGAACGGGATTGCATCAGTTTCGTGCAAGTGTCATCAATGTCAGGTACATGGAGATTTGATTCATTCTCCACCATCTGAATTGCATACAATGTCAGCACCATGGTCGTTCGTTGCTTGGGGAATGGATGTCATTGGACCGATCGAGCCAGCAGCATCAAATGGGCATAGGTTCATTCTGGTAGCTATTGATTATTTCACTAAATGGGTGGAGGCAAAAACCTTCAAATCTGTGACTAAGAAGGCAGTGGTCGATTTCGTGCATTCGAATATCATATGCCGGTTTGGGATCCCGAAGGTAATCATCACAGACAATGGTGCGCCAATCTCAACAGTCATTTGATGGCCGAGACTTGCCAGCAGTTTAAGATCACGCACCGCATCTCCACCCCATATCGTCCTAAGGCAAATGGGGCAGTCGAAGCAGCTAACAAGAACATCAAGAAAATACTTCGAAAAATGGTAGAAGGGTCAAGGCAATGGCATGAAAAGCTACCTTTTGCCTTGTTAGGCTATCGCACTACTGTCCACACTTCAGTAGGGGCGACTCCCTATTCATTGGTGTATGGAACCGAAGCAGTAATACCCGCAGAGGTTGAAATCCCGTCCCTCCGGATCATCGCCAAGGCGGAGATTGATGATGTTGAATGGGTTAAAGCCCGCTTGGAACAATTAAGTTTGATTGATGAGAAGAGATTGGCAGCAGTGTGTCACGGTCAGTTGTACCAACAGAGAATGGCAAGAGCATATAACAAGAAAGTGCGTCCGCGGAAGTTTGAAGTAGGACAGTTGGTGTTGAGACGTATACTACCTCATTGGGCTGAGGCAAAAGGAAAGTTTGCCCCAAACTGGCAGGGGCCATTTGTTGTAACCAGAGTGTTGTCCAATGGCACTTTATATTTGACAGATGTGGAAGGGAAATGTGTAGAAATGGCTATCAATTCTGACGCAGTCAAGCGATATTATGTATGATTTCTTGGTTTAATTGTACTTTATTGTATTTGGCATATTTTTGAGATTGAAATGACGAAGCCACTTTGTTCTGCTATCCAAACACTTTATCCTTTGTTACCCCTCTTGAGCCTCATTTACTTTCTTTCGTATCCCTCTTTCGGAATCAATAACAACTCGAAAGTTCGAACAAGGCAAAACAGTGAAGAAATAAGAAACCACAGCCTAACGGAAAAAGAAAAAAAGATAAGAAAAGAGAAGAAAAGAAATCAGAAAAAAAGAAGAAAGAAGAAAGGGAGAAAAGAAGAAAAAGAAAAGAAGAAAAAAATGAAGAAGAGCAAAAAGAAATGAAAAGAAGAATGAAAAGGAAAAGGAAAGAAAAATGAAAAGGAAGAAAAACGGTGGAATAAAAGGAATGATTGCAACAGCAAAGTAATTCCTATGCCTGAACTACGTTTGACTTGATCCCGAAAGGGTACGTAGGCAGCCTCTCCTTGGGGTTCAGTCACATCAAAACAAAATCCCAAAAGTCCTCACAAAAGGAACTGGGGCAGCAGTTATGGTTGTGCAAGCAAGTTGATTTCGAAAGTTGTAGTTGCGAACCCATATTGAATTGTTTTACACCCTTTTATACCCTTTCTTTCTAACCCTATCCAAAAGCCTGCATTACGGTCCAAAGAAAGACCTTCTGATCAATCTTCAGGAAGTGCCAATACGAGCAAGTCAAAGGGATTCACATCAGGGGCAACACTCCAGTGCAAGGAAAATAAAAATGAGAGTCTTATCGGTGAAAACCCTCACTGGCACCGTAAGGCGAGGTGAGTTGAGAGAAATCAAAATGAGAGAGCCTTATTGGTGAAAACCCTCACGAGCACCGTAAGGCGAAGGTGAGGTTTCAGGCAAAAAGAGACATGTCCGTGGTCAAAGATGCTCAGGACACTGCAAGACGAGCAAAGTTTGGGTTTGGGTAAAAACAGGTTGCGAAAGTCCGAAACAGCAAAAGTGGCAATCGAAAGTTGATTGGTTAGACATACTGGGCTGATTAATCCGAAATGCATGACATGCTCAATGGTACCAGCTGTTCCACTCAGATAAGTCTCATTCTTTTCTTTCTTCATTACAAATCATCCGTTCTCAGATTCTCTTTATCTTTAACTCTTGAGGTCATTGCATTTCATTCTTTTGAGGTCTATCTCTAGGATGTTTCAGTGTCAGTTTTGTTTGAAACAAAGGAGGGAATATCAAAGCTAACTACCAGCTTCCTAGTTGCACAAGATAGGGCCAGAGTATGTCAAAGATAGCCAAAAGCAAAAGAAGTCATAAAGGTCCGCTGGAAGTTTCATTGTTGGATTAGTTGGATAATTGCGGGGAAGAAGTAAAATACCAAAAGAGGGGGTCGGAAACACAAAAACAACAATATGAGATAGAACATTCGGGTCATCAGAGTCCAAGGGTTGAAATTTGGTCAGGAATTCAAGGTGATTCAAAGCAAGGTCAGGAAAGCGGGACAGAGTGAGGCCCAGCAGCAGGGATGTACCTAGCAAGAATGCCAGCAACTAGCCACCATTTTTAAAATTAACACAATTTTTCTTTGATTGAAACAAGGGCATAAATTTCGTTCGTTTCGGAGAAATCCACCTCAAGGAAAGGCAGGCACCAGACATGTTTGACAGTAGGTTCTCCGGACCCTCCTGGAAAATGGGACTTAGTTTAAATTTCCAAACAAGCATGAGTAGCATAATGTTGCACAGACGTATCCTAAAGAGCATAGGTTGTAATGAGTGGTGACCAGGACCCTCATGAATAATGGGACGCAGTTTTATGACCTCCTTAGGTAACAAGATACTGCTGTAGGATAGTATACTTTAGCCGTAAAATTGGCACACCTAGGATAGGACTTGAATTGTGATTTTCAGGACCCTCCTGGATAATGGGGAGTAGTTAAGACCTATTAGTTAACAAATGTAGTAGGGGGAATACCATTAGAAGATATAACTTAGGTTCGTAATTGTCAGGACCTCCCTGGATAATAGGACTTAGCTTTCAAATTCATATAATGGTTGGTAGAATAATTCAGATTAACACTTATCCGTGTACCCAGCTACCAAACTGGGGCAGGAAATTTTTCTTTGTTTTGTCTATTTTGTTACAGTCAGGAGCCCACCTGGAGAACAAGGGAATACTTTTCAAGTTCAGCAATCAGGAGTCCACCGGGAGAACAAGGGAATACTTTGTAAGCTTCAGCAGTCAGGCGCCCACCTGGAAAACAAGGGAAGTATGATCCCAATTTTAGCATTTAATTTTTAATAACAGGCTGTACCCAGTTACCAAACTGGGGCAGAAAAGTTTCTTTGTTGTTTATTTTGTTGAAGTCAGGAGCCTGCCTGGAGAACAGAGGCATATGTTTCAAGTTTTAGCAATCAGGAGCCCGCCTGGAGAACAGAGGCATACAAATTTCAGCAGTCAGGAGCCCGCCTGGAGAACGCAGGCATACTTTTCAAAGCGTCAGCAATCAGGAGCCTGCCTGGAGAATAGAGGCATACAAATTTCAGCAGTCAGGAGCCCGCTTGGAGAACAAAGGCATACAAATTTCAGCAGTCAGGAGCCCGCCTGGAGAACGAAAGCATACTTTTCAAAGCGTCAGCAATCAGGAGCCCGCCTGGAGAACAGAGGCACAAATCTCAAGTTTCAGCAATCAGGAGCCCGCCTGAAGAACAGAGGAATACCGTTCAACACAGCAATCAGGGACCCGCTTGAAGAGCAGGGAATACATTCGAGTTCAGCAGTCAGGCAGCCACCTGGAGAAAGGGCAAAACATCTCAAACCACAATTCAAGGAAGCAACAAAAGGATGTCGCCAAGGAGAACGCAATACAACAATGCAACAAGGACCATAAGAGTAAGTTTGAAGACGTAGATAGGATCTTTTGTAATTCATAGATCATAGCTTAGTCTAGGGTCTTTGATTTTTTTTACACAGTGTAATAAGGAGGTCAGCGAGCAGTAGCAGCAGCAACAGGAGTGAAAACCACAGCTCCTGGTAGTCCCAGCTACCAAACCCTCCCGAACTACACTGACCTGATTCCTTTTTAGCCAAGGATGATCACTTGTCTTTGCACGAAAACTCTTCGTGTTTCCGGGCAAAGAGGGGCAGCTGTGAGCACGTGATTTTTGCCCTAAGCAAATTATTCCAAAAGTTTCAAATAAAATGATTTTACAATTTTTGTGGATGTTGTTGAATTTGGTGTTAATTGATTGCATGATAATTCATATTAAAAATACATAAATAATTTCACAATTTTAGTATTAACTAGGTATTAATTTGTTTTAGAACAAAATTTAAAGAAAATCACAACAAAAAAAAATAGTTCCTAAGCACTTTTAATTGATAATTGTTGCATTTGTCTTTAAATATAAATTTTAAATAATTTTAGGAGTTAAATAGTTTAATTAGGCCTTTGTTTTGATTCTTACATTTTTATAAATTAGAAAAATACAAGATAAAAATACAAAAACAAATACAAAAATGAAAATGAAATACAAAAGCAAAGTAAATAAAAAACAAGAAAAAACAAACAAAGGAATAATAAAGAAGGAAAAAGACTGCAGAAAATTGGGCTAAATCACCTAGGCCCAAACGAAAACTCAATCCCATTGCTCGCCCAGCCCAATGTCGCCCCATCCAGCCCTAGCCCTTTTAACCAAACGACACCGCTTGGCGTCGTTAAATCTGAGCCCTTAATTGAGTTGATCCAACGGCCACGGGATGATCCTCTGGATTTCATAAATATGTCCAAAAGAGTCATAACCCTAGAGACATCAGATCTCCTTCCTCGTACCCAATCTCCAGCCTCGCCGGAACTTCGCCGCCGGCGAATAGTACCACCGATAATGCACTCCAAAATAACACCAGACATTCCTCTCATCCTCCTCGTCGTGAATCCACTACCCCTTGCCTTTAAATCTTGCCCTATCTCGTCGAATATCCCGTCAAATATTTTCCGGCCATGACACAAGTTATGCCAAATGGCCCCAAATTCACACCACAGAACCGCCCAGGCCTCCTCTACCCAACCCCCATAACCATATGTCTCGAATATAGCTGGAGTTGCTCGAATCATGAAAAGAAATTTTCCGGCCAAAACCCTAGTCGCCCAAAATTGATACCGTAGGGTCCCGGGGCCTCCTTCGCAAAGATTTGGTCATCAATCAAGGCCCAAACGACACCAGGAATGGTTGAAGGTCGAGTTTGATGTTTAACCATAATTCAAGCCATGGCTGTAAGCATCGCCCTCTCGTTTAATTCTTTTGATTCTGTCGTAATCAGTAGTTCTCGTCTTTTTTTAAATATAGTTGAAGTTCTGTTTAGATTTCTTATTACCATTCCATGTCTGATTCTATTCGCTTGGATTGCAATTCATGTTGTTTTCTAATTTCGTTGATTATTAGTGTGATTTCTTTGGGGTAAATCCATTACGGATACAATTAACTTGATAATTAAGTCATACTTAGTTTGACTAGATTCAAGTGGTTCCTTGATTTATGTTTTAACTTCATTTTCTGAATACTTTGGAGGATGTTAGTAATTAAATTCAGGGGTATTGTGGGTAATTAATAAGGTGCAGAAATGCTATAGATCACACTAGAATTTCTAGATCTTTCTAGAATAAGGCTTAGGTCAGATTTTATTAAAATTAGGATAGTAACTTGTGACACAAGTTGGAAATAAGGGGACTAATTAGTAAATACAAAATGTGAAGGCTGCCCTACATTTGCCTATAAATAGGCATTCATTTGCCTTGTTTCAGAAGTTTGGAGCCCAATAATTCCCCCAAAAAAAATACTCTTCAAGCTTCAGATCTGAAATTCAAATTTCAAATCAAAACTCCTTTAGATTTTAACTTCTTCAAAAAAAACAAAAAAAAAAAGGGGGCAAATATAGCAGAAAACCAAAAATGTACTGTTCCATTGCATTTCTGGGTGAAATTTGAGTGTTAGGCATTGATCCTTACTTCTTCTGGTTGCTGAGTTTGTTCTGAAGTCTATTGATTCTGCCTTTGGTTGCATTCGAGTTCAGTTGAGCCTGTTTGGGTGTTTGCTGTAGTGTTTGGTTTTACAACTCATTCCGGGTTACTTGAGTGTGTTTTCTGGGTTGAAAATTGGTTGTGCCACCGAGTTAAGTTTGATTTGCTGTTGCTGCTGATCCTTCTCTCTTCTTACGTTTACTTCCAATTCCAGGTACACAGCCTTGACTTTGATAATTGTGAACTGAAATGTGAAGGATGAATCCAAACGATAATTGAAGCATGAAATCTGAGTTATTTCAATTCCTGAACTGTGTATTCGACATTTAGTTTACTGATGTTTGTATAAATTTCTACTTGTTTTGTATTAAATGGACTATATAAACTATTATGTTTCAGGTTTATACGATTGCTAGTGGTAGTTAGTTTTAGGCTAGGTTGATGGAATAGTTTCATAAGTGATCTCTTCATCATTTCTGATCGGTATGAACGTCAATTCAAAGTTCTAATTAAAAGGAAGTAATGGTTGTAAAGGATAGGTTCAACAGGATTTTGTGTTTCCATAGTTAAGTTCAATAGGCTGGATTGCTTAATTCGAAAACAGTTGGTTTACCTTATGTTGATAGAATCACGTTCCAGTTTTTTTTTTTTTTTACATTAGTGGTATCTAAAATTCATCAGAAGGCAAATAGAAAACAATCTGAGTATGAATTGAAATTCAAATGATCATTATATCTTTAATTTGAGTAAGTGAATCCGGTTTTCTTTTCTTTGTTACGCTCGTTGAGCACCTGGAATAATTAGAAATATGTTCTGCAAATCCTTGTTTTAGATGAATTGATGTTCCATTTGGGTTAAAAGGCCTGGGCTCAGCAACTTAGCCCAGAAGATTGGGTTCAGTTTAGACGCCAGTTTATTTGACGCATGGCCCAGGCCAAGTCTGACTCCTTTTCTCGTTTGTACTTGGGCCAAGGTCTGCAAAGGACCAAATTTTGGCATAAGACCGGAGGTGCCTTCTTCCTCCGTTGGGCTTATCTCGGAGCCCCATGGTTGGCTTTGATGCAGAATTATCACTTGGCTTGCTTGGGCCCAGTAACGAATTAATTAGGACTTTACTGTTATTATTAGAGACAAACAAAAATAGAAAATCATAGTCACTTTAGGTTTGCCTTTTAAATAATAAAACGAGATGAGCCTCACTACACAAAACGAATTAATTGCGGGGCCCTCGATAAATGTTTATTAAAATACCTAAACTTCGGGATAGGCCGTTTAGCGAATTTCAGGGCTTTCCCCAAAGATAACAACACACTAGTTGCTTTAGGCACGTTTTAATAATTTTATCTTCCTAAATATTGGGTGCACATTTATGTGACCTAAATCCAAATCTCAGCGAAGTCGAAATGTGTCAAAAACCACGGGTGTATTTATGTGACGTGGTTCTAGACGTGTTTTCACGACGTTGCAATTCTCTAAAATAATAATAATAAAAGCGGTTCAAAGTTAAAAACATAGGCCAAAACATGTACTAAAATCAAATGAATAAGCCAAATATGACAGTTGAGCGACCGTGCTAGAACCACGGAATCTGGAATGCCTAACACCTTCTCCCGGGTTAACAGAATTCCTTACCCGGATTTCTGGTTCGCGGACTGTTAACAGAGTCATAATTTCCTTGGTTCGGGATTCAACCGGTGACTTGGGACACCATTAATCTCCCAAGTGGCGACTCTGAATCTTAATAATAAATCCCGTTCCGATTGTCCTTTAATTGGAAAAACTCCTTTATGCCCTTGCGGGTGTAGAAAAAGGAGGTGTGACAGGGATACTTGACTCTCATAGCATCTTCTATTTCCCACGTAGCTTCTTCAACTGTATGATTTCGCCATAAGACTTTTACGAGCTCAATTTTCTTTGACCGTAGCTTTCTTACTTGCCTATCAACAATAGCCATCGGTTCCTCCTCGTAAGACAACTTCTCATCAAGAGGTATAGCAGGTGCTTCAAGCACCTGAGATGAGTCTGATATACATTTCCTTAGCATTGAGACATGAAACACTGGATGAATAAAAGACAACTCAGGAGGAAGTTCCAAACGATAAGCCACAACTCCCACTCGGTCTAGTATCTCATATGGTCCTATAAACCTGGGGCTCAGCTTGCCTCTTTTCCCAAATCGCATCACACCTTTCATAGGAGAGACTCGTAGGAACACTTTGTCTCCAATTGTGAACAGCAAATCTCTTCTTCTCTTATCAACATACGACTTTTGTCTGCTTTGAGCTGTAAGCAATCTTTGTCTGATCAACTGGACTTTTTCCATAGCTTCTTGTACTAATTCAGGTCCCAATAAGTTAGTATCGCCAGTTTCAAACCGTCTGATAGGAGAACGACATCTTCTACCATACAATGCTTCATACGGTGCCATTTGAATGCTGGACTAGAAGCTATTGTTGTAAGCAAATTCAGCTAAAGGTAGATAAGCATCCCAACTACCTCCAAACTCAAGAATGCATGCTCTCAACATATCCTCCAAGATCTGTATAGTACGTTCAGACTGCCCGTCTGTCTGTGGATGAAATGTAGTACTAAGATCTACTCGTGTACCCAATGCTTCTTGAAAGATTTCCAAAAGCGTGAGGTAAATTGTTATCCTCTATCAGAGATGATGGATATTGGAACTGCGTGAAGTCGGACAATTTCATTAATAAATATCTGTGCATACCTCACTCAGCCATATGTAGTCTTTACTGGCAAAAAGTGTGTTGATTTCGTCAGTCGATCTACAATCACCCATATAGAGTCATAACCTCTAAGAGTTCGTGGTAGACCGCTGACAAAATCCATAGTAATTCTTTCCCATTTCCACTCTGGAATCTCAATTTGTTGTAGTAGTCCTGCGGGTCGCTGATGCTCCGCCTTGACCTACTAACAAGTCTAACAACTAGAAACGAAGTTAGCAACATCTTTCTTCATACCTTCCCACCAATAAAATTACTTCAGGTCATGGTACATTTTTGAGGATCCAGGATGTATAGTGTATTTAGAGTTGTGGGCTTCTTCAAGAATAGCATGTCTCAACCCATCTACGTCTGCTACACATACCATGTCACCCATTCGAAGAACACCATCACTTTTAACAATCATATTCTTGCTTTTACCAGCTAAGGCCTCATCTCTGTATTTGCATAATCGTTTATCCTCATATTGGGTGGCCTTAATGCGCTCCACTAATGAAGACTTGGCCTGAGAACAAGCCAACAATGCCTCTGAATTTCCGACACAAATCTGCTACCTGTATGTTCTAGTCTCTGAATATCTTTGGCCAAATCTTTGCAAGAACTATGTGTGCCAGACTCCCCATAGATTTTATGCTCAATGCATCAGCCACCACATTGGCTTTCCTAGGATGATACAAAATAGAACAATCATAGTCTTTTTAGTTCCATCCAATGACGCTGCCGAAGATTCGGATCTCTATGCTGAAAGATATACTTCAGACTTTTATAGTCAGTATAAATCTCACAAGTTTCGCCATATAGGTAATGCCTCAAAATTTTTAGAGCAAATACCAGTGCAGCCATCTCCAGATCATGTGTAGGATAGTTTTGCTCATGATTTTTCAATTGTCTCGAAGCATAAGCTATAACACGACCATTTTGCATGAGAACACATCCTAATCCCACCCTTGAGGTGTCACAGAATACTGTAAATCATCCAGAACCTGATGGTAAGGCTAATATTGGTGCAGTTGTCAAACATTTATTGAGTTTTTGAAAGCTCTGCTCACATTTTTCCGTCCAATGAAACTTTGCATTTTCTGTGTTAGCATGGTCAGCGGCGCTGCTATTTTGGAGAAATCCTGCACAAAACGCCTGTAATAGCCTACTAAGCCTAAAAAGGTGTGAATCTCTGTAGGAGAAGTAGGTCTGGGCCATTTCTGCATAGCTTCGGTCTTCTTAGGATCTACCATAATTCCATCTTTGGATACAACATGCCCCAGAAATGCTACCGAGTCTAGCCAGAATTCACACTTCCAGAACTTAGCATAAAGTCGATGTTCTCGCAATGTCTGCAACACAGTCCTGAGATGGTCCTCGTGTTCTCCTTGGCTACGAGAATATATCAGGATATCATCAATAAATACTATTACAAATCTATCCAAAAATAGCTTGAACACCCTATTCATTAAATCCATGAATGCTGCTGGGGCATTAGTCAGTCCAACAGGCATCACAAGAAACTCATAGTGCCTGTATCAAGTTCTGAAAGTAGTCTTAGAAATATCTTCATCTTTGATTCTAAGCTGATGATAACCAGAACGGAGGTCAATCTTTGAAAAGTGGGCAGCTCCTTGTAACTGATCAAACATGTCATCTATACGAGGCAAAGAATATTTATTGGGTATTGTTATCTTGTTCAACTGCTTCTAATCAATGCACATTCTCATGGATCCGTCTTTCTTCTTTACTAACAGTACTGGTGCATCCCATGGTGATACACTAGGTCTAATAAAACCCTTATCTAACAAATCTCGTAACTGCTGCTTTAGCTCCCTCAACTCTGCTAGTGCCATTAGATATGGGGGTATCGATATGGGATGTGTGTCAGGTAGCAAATCAATACCAAATTCTATTTCTCGTACTGGAGAAAATCCTGGTAAATCCTCAGGAAATATATCAGAAAATTCTCTCACTACTGGTACATTTTCTATACCAATTATTTCCTTTCATGTATCATTCACAATAGCTAAGAGACCCAAGCAACCTTTCTTCAGAAGACGTTCAGCCTTCATAAAATATTCAATTTTGCAAGTCTCTGGAACCTGACTCCCTCTTAGAATAAAACTGGGTTCATTTGGTATCTCAAACTTTACTATCTTTGCATGACAATCGACAATAGCATAGCAAGAAGATAACAAATCCATTCCCATCAGCATGTCAAAGTCAATCACATCAAGTACAATAAGGTCAGCTAGAGTACCACTACCCTAAACCCGAATCTGACAAGCACGATACACGTATTCAGCTAACAGAGACTCTCCAACAGGAGTAGCAACTAGAAAAGGATCATTCAATAGCTCAGACTGTCTACTAAACCTCAAAGCAAAGTACGAGGACACATAGGAGTGAGTAGATCCTGGATCAATCAATGCAAGTGCATGAAATGAACAGACATAAAGAATACCTGTAACCACAGCATTCGAGGCCTGATCATCCTATCTAGTAAGTGCAAAAACTCTCGTCTGAACTCTACCAGCATTCCCTTGTCCTTGATTCACATTAGCACGATCTCCAGCACCTCGATCTCTATTTCCTGTACCTGTAGCATCTGAAGTATTACGAATAGTCAGAGTAGGTGGAGCTGACTGAATAGAAGCCTAGTTGAAATTTTTCGGAGGCTGAGGGCAATCCCTCAAGTGATGTCCCAACTGGCCACATCGAAAGCACTCTCCAGTTAGAACACGACACTTGCCCAAATGTGATCTACCACAAGTCTGGCAGACTGGAGTAGTGGCATATATATGCCCAAAATTATGATGTCTAGAAGATGATGGTCCCCTATTACCCTGTCTGTAATGTGGTCTATATGTGGAATGTGAAGACAAATGTGTCCCTGACTGAGAACCCTGTTGTTGTTGTCATATTTCTTGCTCTTTGATTTTAACTAAAACCGCCACTGAAATACCCTCCTGTCTTGGCCTTCTTAGTTAAATCACTAGCTGCACGCTCATCCCGTCCCTTGTTTTCAATCTTTCTAGCAAGGTCGACTACATCAGAGTAGGATAAAGTCTTCATCTGTGGGGCTACTGCACTGTATAGACGACCAACCAATCCATCACCAAACCTCTGAACTCGAGCTTCTTCGGTAGGCACTAAGTAGGGACCATATATAACCAGCTTACAAAACTTAGTGTTATATGTTGACACATCCATATCTGGAGTCTGAACCAATTTATCGATGTCTCTTACATATTTTTGCATCAGGCTATCTGGAAGAAAATGATTCTTGAACAACTTAGTGAACTCGTCCTATGTCAGTGGTGCTGCTCTTGCTGGTCTTCCTAGCAATACAGTTTCATACCATGTGTTGGCCATATCCTCTAGTTTGTATGCTGCGAGCTCCATGGCTGTCTCACTAGAACATCCAAGAGCAGGTAATGCCTTGAGTGTCCCATCCAAGAAACTTTGAGGATCTGCTAATTTATCGGAACCTATGAATTTTGGTAATTTCAATTTCAGAAACTCTTGTAGGGATACTTCCTTATTTCCGAAAGTCTGAGTCTGTGAAGGTGCTTGTGTCTATAAAGTAGCCTGAGGAGCTAAACTTCCACCCTGAGTAGGCACCAATACCTCTAACACATTCAATAACATTGCCACCGCGTCTGAAGGTAATGCAACAGTAGGTACAACAGTTGGCACTGGTGGTGGAGCGTCCTCAACTCCCTGCCCTTGCACTTGATCTGGCCTAGTAGCTTGGGGTTGACCCATGTTCCCAACTCTAGGTTGAGGAGCAGTCTGTCTTCTAGTTTGATGAACCCCAACTTGACCGCCACCCCGGGTAGTACCACGTCCAGCACCACGTCTAGCAGATGAGGTTGTGTGTGTCCTAGCCGTCTTCAAAAGAAATACTCCAAAGTCAATCTCAAGTTATCTAAATGCACGATCAAGGAATGAAAGAAGGGAAAACATTCCTAGATGTTCAGTAGCCTCAGGATCATAAGTATGGGCGCCTACATACCCACGAGCAAGACTCTACTAAATATTGCTCCATGACTCGGGACTTAAAGCCTAAGCTCTGATACCAAGTTTGTCACGACCCAATTTAGGATCGTGACCGGCGCTTAGGAGCAAGTGCCCCCAAGTAAGCCTCATCGGTATTTTACAGAAAATTGGGCAGAGTTTCCCATGTTTTGAACAATCCCAAAAATTTTCCGTGTCTCAAATCAACAACCAAACATCCTAATACCATACCAAACACTTGAAAGCTTGTCAAATAACCAAAACAAGTCTCCACCATAACTAAACCACCAACTAACCACTAGAAATACTAATTTATCTCCAACTTTAATAAATGAGAACGATACTTAACATAAGACTATAATAGCAAATGAATACTCATGACACTAAAATAATAACTATGGAGCAACTCTAAGAATTCAAAGAAAAAGATCATAACAATAAATAAAATCTCCGCCCACGCGAACAAGTGCGAGGCTCACCAAGAAATATCAACATGTGCGCTCTAACTAACGAAATCCTCATCCGCATCAACTGCTGTCTCTGTAAAAAAATAATCAGCGGATAATGAGGTTCTAGCTCAGTGAGTAATAACACTTAACCACAACGATTTTTATTGGGGACAAGTCAGAAAACATGCAAGTATATCAAATAGAAAACAACATAAAAATGCCCTTTCAGAAACAATAAATAATTTTCAGTCTCATCATGTTTTTCTTGTAGTATAATACAACTAATAATTCAGTAATAAGCTCGGTAACCACTGTATAATATCAATATTCACATTTGGGTAGTTTCAATGAGCGGATCATGTAATCGGTATAACTGTGGACTTCTTCGCAAGAAGTCAAATATAACGGTAGTCCCTACTCGAGGGAAATCAGTAACGGTATGTTAGTTCTACCCCACTAGGAAGGGCTATAACTGTACTCTGTAATCGGTAAATACAAGGTGCACCAGGTCTAATGAACCCGTCGTTAGCTACGGGATCCTTCAAAGTCTACTCCCATTTATACTTGTCTCTGTATCCCTATATACTCATAGGAAAATATTTTAGAACAATATAGGGCATTTCGGTTCATATCAAATCATATAATTTTATTTAGATAACACTAAATTCAAGTAATGGTAAACCAGATCTAGTGACAACGGAAATATTTAAAACAACGGTAATCTTCTCAAATAACTATTTCGATATCGAGTAAAAGACTTGTCGCACATGCAACTCAAAATAATCGGTAACATATTAATATTGAAAATCATGTGTAAATCATGCAAGTTATGAAAATACAAATTGCGGTAATATTACTACTCACGGTACTCGTGCCGAAATTCTAAATGCTTCACCTCGAGCAATTTGTACAACTTCCTCCAATTCAATCTATAATTACATAATATCAGTCTCATGTTAATTCTATGTTTAGGCTAATTCAAAGCTAATTTAGAATACCCAGCCCTCGAAGTTTATGTTTGAGCCTTAATTTATGGATTTGTATTTAATAATACAACTAGTCCATAATTCTATCAATTTCAAACTATTTAGTGATCACGCCCAACTATGCCTTATTAAAAGGACTTTGCGGACGTTGCAAATATAACCCGAGTATTACGCCCAGGGTCGAATCCACAGAGAGTTAACCTATCAACCACTATCTTCAGACCCACTAATTCTTCAGAACCAGCTTCCCAAATATTCAAATCTCAGTTGAGTGTTCTTTAATAACTAGCTTGCAAATAACTAAATGGTTGTAACTAAGTAAAAATTAAAGGTTGTAAACAATTATGAGAAAAAGCTAAGGCAATGATTTCCCCTATTGATGGAATCCCTTCTGTTTATGCTCATACAAATTTACCCACACATCTCTATCAATCATGAACGCTAATCTTACCGTAAATCTCTCCCGAGTAATCATAGTAATTTACTATTGCACTCTCCCGAGATACACTAGCTTACTTTATTTAGCACAATTCAATTTAGATTGCACCCAAGGCTTCGTTATTCCTAATCCCGCCTTTAAACCCGCAATTATAGATTCCTCTAATAATCTAGGAGTGGTGTTGTTCAACAATACCCTAAATATGCACTCTTTTCCAAGTTATGCACACTAAATAGGCACAGCTAATTGAGGATCCTGTCAATTAACTACAACGAACACGAAGTTGAACAAATAATGATTAAACTAGCAATTTGTATTCCCATAAACAAGAAGTTCATCACCCAATAGGTTCCATCAACACCTTAGACAAGGAATTTAGCTACTCATGACTATGGGAAAATAAACTAAGCTTGAATTCATCATAAAATCAAAAGAAAAGAGGAAAGATGTTTAGAGTACTTTCTCCCAATTGTTTTCCTTGCTAAGAAACCTAAAAAATCAATACATGCCTCTCTTGGGCAAAGTCTAATGTTTTAAATAGGGTTTAGGTCTAAAAATCCCGTAATTGACACTTTGGTCCCTGAAGTTTCTGCGCCTGCCGCGGTCGCGGTAGAACCGCGGCCAAACACCCTCGCGGAATCTCTGAACTTCTGCAGCTGCTTCCCACCGCGGTTCTGCCGCGGTCGCGGTGGAAACGCGGTGGATCTAGTTCTCTGAATCTTCGGCCCTTTTTTTTTTTTTGCGACGCGGTCATCGTAGGAAAATTCGACCAGTTCCGCCTCTTTTCTATACACTTTGAACTCCACAATAATCTGCTCCTTAGTCTTCTTGCTGTATACATTATGATCACGTTACAAATCCATGAAATAGCAAGCTATAATGACATGATTATGTCATTACTTTTAGCAATTAAACTATAACAAGAGGTGATTATTTAAGTGTGATATAGTCAAATTCACCTTATTATCAACACCCCAACACTAAATCTTTTGCTCGTCCGAGCAACTAAACCACCACTTCTAGGCCTAACTGCTCAACTGCATTGCCCCAATTTATGCCCACCTGCTATTATCAATGAGACGACCAAGCAGTGCAAACATCTATCTCAAATGCAGGACTCTCATGCCAAGACACACTTTAGTGCTCACTCTAATTACTCTAACAGAGGTGAAGACTCACTTTTTCTACCTGATCACATGCCCTCACTAAACAAAACTTTGAGAGAAGTTTCCACACACTTAAAATTCAACAACAAAGGAACCATATATAGAAAGAATTCATCACTCTCTCAGCAAAGAGCATTCACATGCCACACAGACAACACCATAAGCTTTGCCCGTAGTAACTTACCTACTAATCGATCCATTCCGTGAAAGATCAAGAGGTCTTTATAGTTGTAATGTAGGCTAAGGGACGGGTAGGATATATTTGGATATAGTGAGGACTAACCTCCCTAACACACTTTAATACACACTTTTTTTATTTCACCTTCATGTTCAACCGATCATTATTCCACATTTTGTTTCACTTGTGACCCTCCTACTTTTTTTTTAGGTACAACTGGCTTTTTTTTTTCTCTTATTTTTTTTTCAGATTTATTGTACACTGCCAGCTTTACCAAAACGAAGAACCTTCATTCTTGATTCCCCTTTTTTCACTAACTCTCTCCCACCACACTTTGACTTTTGTATATTCATTTATTGATTTCAAGTGCTTCTAAGGAGGTAACGGTTCAACACAATTCGCTTATTCAACACACAGCGATTCTAGATCATTATAGGGTTATCAAAGAATAGGCTTCAGGCTCAAAGGGGTAACTATGATAAATTCATATAGGTGGATTCTCAAGTATAAAGGGTTGCACAAAGAAATGTCCTCAAATCATCTCTGGAAAACCAAACGACTTCTATTTCGCTTTGCAAAACACACAGGCAAGTTCTAGGCATTATATGCCAAGCATAGGATGCAAGTAACAACTCACACACACTTAGCATGTAACTCATTCCGAATCAGTTCATCAAAAACAATCCATACGAGTGTTCAAAGCAAGACAAGATGTGCAAAATTAATGCATATATTAGTATCCACAAACAACTTAGATCTTTACAACCCTTAGTTTCGTTTTTCTTTGCAAGTGTGCACATTTGGGGTTTACATTCTAACCTTCACCCATTTAATCCTAAAACTATAAAAGAAAATCTACCTAACCCGGTTCAAGAAAAACCTTGGAAAGAACGTGTCAAAAGAAAAAACAGAGGGGGAGGTAACTCACACTACCTAAAAAGAAAATAAAATAATAAAAAAAAAAAATTCTAACCGGACTACTTCCTCAAGATACTGTCTACATAGTTCCGTCATCAGGAGAGTCCCTCTACAAATTTTTTTTATTATTTTGTTATATAATATATATATATCTGGACTTTGACCCTCAAAGACCCGTCACAAGTGTCCGTCGTTGGCGCCCAGTCAGCTACTCCTATATAATAACTCACATATGACACCACATCTACTGCTACACGAACAAAACAGCGTATATACAATCAATCACATTTAGAGAAGTCTCCCACCCCATACACTTAAAATCATGGCATGTCCCCATGTCATATCAATACAGTAAAGAATAGAAGAGTGAAAACTTCCCTGAGACTCAATTCCGAGTCGGAGACGTGCTGTGGGTGTCACATGGCAAGCCTCCCCAATGGCGCGTAGCCAAAGCATAAGCCGGTCTGCAGATCTAGCGCCTGCCTCGATGACATGGCGTCCATCGCGTGGTGTAGACCATCCACCGAGGTGCGGAGAATCCGCCGACCTCTTCCTCCAAGGGAGCGCAGCATAGGCCGGGAGGATGTGAGTCGTGATAGTCTGCTCCAGAATGGGGGCGCCGAAGAGGGCTCCGGCAACGTCAAAGAGACCTCATGGCGTCTGACAGAGACTGATTCATCTCCTCCTCATCATCGAGCTAATTGTAGTGCGGGGTTCCCCCTGCCCAGAGCTCTTGAATGCCTTAGAAGCTTGAAAGCCTCGCTTGGGCAGGCAAATCTTCCATCAACCAGGTTGGTAGGGTGTTTCCTCATTCAACACAATCATGGTCACCAAGAAGGGAAAGTAGAATCCCTTTGTCGGATCAGCAGCAGGTGCCCCGTTAGACAATTTCATCCCCAAGTTACGCCGTGCCGCAACAAAATCTCTTCCCTGTCACAAAAGCAACCAATCAACACAGATGCCCATATCGATTCTAGAAGTTCAGTCCGTCTTACGCGGTAATCTGCCTATAGAGAAGCCGAGACGTACTAGCACACGATAACCAGCAACCGAACACTTCCGCCAGACGTGAAGTGATTAGAGATGTCTGAGGTTATTTGAGTCAGTGTATCATATGGGCTTGCCCCTGCCAGAAGTTATCACTCACGTCATGAGACTCTCCAATTTCAACCCGAGGACCTTGCAATGGTAATACATCGTACATCACCTGGAAACGCAGCACGACAACACCTGGCGAACATTGTTTGAACTATTGGAGCTACTGACCACGAACCTCCGAACAATCTACCCCTGACCAACAATTCAATGGGCAGTTTGGCATCAATAAAATCACGAACCACAATCCTTGTTAACCTGGTGCGCAGGGGCAAAATAGAATCCATTCTCGCCCTGTTATCTCTTCATAATCTCCCACTTTTTCGGCTCGGAGGCGCCCCCGCATCAATCCCGGGCGATTCTCAGGATAAATGTTTTGGTAGCCCTTGAGCTTGCAAATCATATCCTCTGCCAGTTTCGATTGGAATCTGACTCATCGTACGCAGGTCGTTGGGATGTTCCTCCAGACGCGCCTGTTGTTTGGGAGCCATGGGCCTCAAATAATCAAACAAACCATCAACATATCCCTAGTCTATGCTAATAAATGGTTACTCTCAGACTTCCCCCAATGACACCAAAAAAAGCTCCTGACTTCATCATACAACCCCCAATAGCTCCATAATATTTTAACGTTACCACGTCCGTATAATACACCCCACACTTATTCTCCATTTAATGGTACCTATGACATACAACACCAACATATACAACAACCATTCTACAACAAATATCACCATACCAACAATACTACTCTACAAACAACTAGCAACAAACCAACAAGCAAACTACACAACAACAACTAGCAACAACAACTAGCAACAACAATATCTCAACTACACAACAACCACTATCAACTACAATATTTCAACAACAACACCATACAAAATACAACATCTCAACTTAGTTGGCGTAAAACACCCAAAAATATATACAACTTAGTTCCACAATTTTTCGGACCATACACAGACACAACCATACTATACCACAAAAACAAGTCAATTTAGGACCTTCAAACCACAAACACTTCCACAATATATTAACAATGGAGACCCAATTAATTTTGCACCAAACAACTCATCAACAACAACTACAATAACTACAACAATGGCAAACATAAAAAGAAAGCAACAAATAAAAAATCAAATTAATACACTAATCCTAACTAAGATAACGTAAAACTTGCTAATCTAAAAATACACTACTTATAGAAAAAGAGAAATAGAGAGGGAGAAGATTCAACTTACTTTAGGTCAAGAGGGAGAGAAAATGGGCGGTTGTTAATGGAGGTTGGAGAGGAAGAGGTGGAGAATGGAGGTTGGTGAAGAAGAAGAAAGGGGATTTTTGAGAAAACAAAGAGAGAGAAAACAGGAAAGGGATGGGGTTGGGGCGGATGTGTTTGGGTTTAGATAGGGGGGGGGGGGGTTGTGTAAAAAAAAAAAAGAAAAATTAAAATTAAAAAAAACTTACTGCGGCGTCCGTATGTTCGCCGCGGTTCTGCCGACGGTCCGCGGTTGGAAACCGCGGCAATCAGTTTCCGCCGAGCCCTTTTGACCGCGGTTTCACCGCGGTCCGAAGTGCCTCATACTTCTAGACGCCCAGTTTTTTTTTTTTTTTTATAATCAAGATTACAAAGTCACAATTACAACAATGTCATGGTTGCCTCCCACGTACCGCCTGATTTAACGTTGCGGCACGACTCATGTGAGCGAAATTAAGGTTCGCTCTTCCTTTGGGTTTCATTCAAATTGCAGCTCGGTCATCTCCTTAGGCTCGTTCATGCCCATATACAATCAACCGCCTGACCATTGACTCTAAATGTACGAGATCATCTTCAGTAGAAACTTCCACAGCTCCGAAGGAAACACTTCAACCACGCGAAATGGTCCAGGACCACCTTGACTTTAGCTTACCTAGGAATAACCGCAGTCTTGAGTTGTAAAGCAAGTACCCTGTCCCCAGGTTTGAAATTATCGTTCAATGAAGTTCTCTGATCATGGAAGCCTTTCATATCTCTCTTTATATAGCCTTGTGCTCTCAAAAAGCCAGATATCCGGAACTCCTCTAGCTCATGTAATTCCGTGACTTCCTCGACGTGCCCGCAGTTCCAAGTCTAAATTCAGCTGTTTCAGTTGCCCACACTGCTTTATGTTCCAGTTCTACAGGTAGGTTGACAGGCCTTCCCAAACACCAACTTATATGGTGACATTACCAATCTGTGTCTTGAATGCTGTCCTGTAAGCCCATAGCGCATCATCCACTTCTTGACCAGTCAGTTCTTGTAGATTTACATTTTTGTCAATACGCTCTTGATCTCGTCTGTTTGACACCTAACCTGTCCACTTGGTCTGTTGGGTGGTACGGAGTAGCCACTTGTGGCGCCATCATATTTAGCTAAAACTTCTCGAAGCCCGGTTGCAGAAATGAGTTCCTCCATCGCTAATAATTGACGCTGTCCCAAAGCGGGGAAGTATGTTCTTCTTTAGAAACCGACTACCACCGTTAGCATCATTTGGTGGGTAATGCAGCAGCTTCCCCACTTGGACACGTAATCTATAACAGCAACAATGATGTATTCATTGCCTATAGGTAAGTGACGAAGGGACCCATAGAAATCTATCCCCCAAACATCAAACACTTCCACTTCTTGAACTGGGTTCTGGCATCTTCGGTTACGCTCGGAAATGTTCCCGTGCGTTGACATTCATTACAGCTCTTGACCCATAAGTGAGCATCCTTGAACACCGTTGGCCAGAAAAATCCGGCCTCTAGCACCTTAGCTGCCGTCCTGATTCCTCCGAAGTGACCGCCATACGCCGAAGCGTGACAAGCCTGCAAGACAGAAGATTGTTCGATCTCGGGGACGCATCTCCGGATCATGTTATCAAGGCATATTCTAAACAAGTAGGGCTCATCCCAGTAATACCATTGGCTTTCGCGAAAGAATCTCTTCCTCTAGACCGATGACAGGTCGTGAGGAACAATACCACTGGCCAGGTAATTAGCATAGTCTGCATACCAAGGCGCTTCCTGATGAGTGGTAACGAGCAGCTGCTCATCTGGAAAGGTTTCCAGAATTTCCTCCACTTCTACTACATTTTCAGCTCCTTCAAGTCGTGATAGGTGATCAGCGACTTGATTTTCAGTGCCCTTACGGTCACGAATTTCAAGATCGAACTCTTGCAGTAGCAACACCCAACGAATCAGGCGTGGCTTAGAGTCCTTCTTTTCTATTAAGTATCTAAGAGCTGCATGGTCAGAGTATACGATTACCTTGGATCCTATTAGATAGGACCGAAACTTGTCAAAAGCAAATACTACAGCTAGCATCTCCTTCTCTGTCACTGTGTAGTTCAACTGGGCTCCACTCAGTGTCCTACTAGCATAGTAGATTGGGTGCATCAGTTTGTCCTTCCGCTGGCCCAGCACTGCCCCCACCGCGTAGTCACTGGCATCACATATCAATTCAAACGGTTGCTCCCAGTCAGGGGCAACGATTATGGGTGCTGTGACCAACCTTTGCTTCAACTACTCAAAAGCTACCCTGCATTCATCAGAAAATACAAAAGGGTGATCTTTCTCTAACAACTTACAGAGAGGGTTGGCAATTTTGGAGAAGTCCTTAATGAACCTCCGGTAGAATCTGGCATGTCCAAGAAAGCTCCTTATGGCTTTGACTGAAGTTGGCGGCGGCAGCTTTGCTATGACATCAACCTTTGCTCTATCCACCTCTATTCCTTTGCTTGACACTCGGTGCCCCAAGACTATACCTTCTTGTACCATGAAATGGCACTTTTCCCAATTCAGAACCAAGTTAGTCTCGATGCACCGTTTCAGCACACGCGTCAAATTCACTAGGCAGTCCTCAAATGAGTTCCCCACCACTGAGAAGTCATCCATGAACACCTCCATTATATCTTCTACATGTCAGTAAATATGGCCATCATGCACCATTGGAATGTGGCGGGTGCATTGCATAGACCAAAGGGCATCCTCCTGAAGGCATAAACTCCGTACGGGCATGTGAATGAGGTCTTTTCTCTATCCTCAGGGGCAATGGAGATCTGATTGTACCCTGAGTACCCATCCAAGAAGCAAAAGTGGGACCTCCCTGCCAATCTATCCAGCATTTGATCAATGAAGGGAAGTGGGAAGTGGTCTTTTCTGGTGGCTAGATTCAACTTTCTATAATCCATGCAGATTCTTCAGCCTGTGACGGTTCTTGTTGATATAAGTTCATTGTTGTCATTCTTTACCACTGTCATGCCACCCTTTTTAGGCACACATTGAACTGGGCTAACCCAGCTACTGTCAGAGATTGGGAAAATGATTCCCGCATCCAACCATTTTATCACTTCCTTCTTCACCACATCCTTCATATTCGGGTTTAGCCGTCTCTGATGTTCCCTGGAAGGTTTGTGCCCCTCTTCCAGTAGAATCTTGTGCATGCAGTAGGCGGGGCTGATTCCCTTGATGTCTGCCATGGTCCACCCAATGGCAGTTTTGCACTCTCTTAGTACCTGTAAAAGCTGTTGAACCTGCACATCTAACAAACAAGATGAGATAATAATAGGTAATGTGGAATCAGGACCCAGAAATTCATACCTGAGGTGGGTTGGCAATGGCTTCAGTTCGTACTTAGGGGGTTCCTCGATGGATGGTTTAGCTGGAGGGGTCTCTCTCTTTTCTAAGTGCAAAGGCTCAAACTCCAGATTTCTCTCCCAGAACCCTTTACCTTCCAGTGCCAACACCCATTCCGCCAAATCCTCACCATTCACTTCATCTAAATTTGCCAAGCATGCAGCAAAGGGATCCTCAACCGTCAACGCCTCATCATCAGCCTCTACAATTACATCCACTGCATCAATAAGGGAACAATTTGCGAACTCACTTGGTCGCCTCATCGATTTCTGCACATTGAATATAATTTCTTCATCATTGAGCCTCATCTTAAGCTCCCCGGTCTCGCAATCAATCAAAGCCCTCCCCGTGGCCAAGAAAGGTCGTCCTAAAATTATAGGAATTTCTTCATCCACTTTGCAATCCAAGATTACAAAATCTGCAGGGAACACGAATTTTCCCACCTGAATAAGCACATCATCAAGAATCCCAAATGGACGCTTAACAGTCCTGTCGGCCAGCTGCAATAACATAGAAGTCGGTCGAGCTCTCCCAATGCCTAACCTCTTATAAATGACCAGGGGCATGAGATTAATGCTGGCCCCTAAATCACAGAGTGCCTTAGCAAAGGCATAGTTCCCAATGGTGCATGGAATTGTAAAACTACCTGGATCAGATAGCTTATCAGCCACAGGTCTAGATACCACTGCACTACATGTCTGAGTAAGGGTCACAGTCGACAAGTCTTGAAAGTCAAACTTCCGAGACATCAAGTCCTTCATCATTTTAGCATATCCTGGCATCTCCTTTAGAGCTTCAATCAGTGGAATGTTTATCTGAATTTGTTTGAGCATCTCTAGGAACTTTTTATACTGCTCCTCCTTTTGATGCTTGGCCAACCTTTGCGGAAATGGTGCAGGAGGTCTTTTCTTCCCAATCACTTGAGATTTTTCTTTCTCAGCTACTGTCTCAATTACTGGCTCAACTACTGTCTCAGTTTCTTGCTGCATATTCTTTTCTTCAGGAGCAGGGTGAACTGTTACCTCTATCAATCCCGTAGAGTCATCCAGCTCTATGGGCACTGGAATTAGTGTCTCAGCCTGTATGTTTTCTCTAGCTCTCTCTTGCTCAACATCTAGATCCCTACCATTTTGTAGACTACCGCCATCAGCTGCTTTGGGCCTTGATCTTTTGGATTGATTTGGGTATCTGCAGGTAATGTCCCTTGAGGACGATTGTTAAGTGACATTGAAATCTGGCCCACTTGCACCTCAATATTCTTGATAGCTGCATCATGTGCATCCACCCTTTCATTTATTTTAGCATTGGACCCAATAACCTGCTGCATCATTGCTTCAAGCCTTGCAAACCCGTCTTCCTGCCTTCCACCCTGCTGTTGCTGAGGTGGGTGGTACCCTTGCTGCTGATTGTTGTACCCTTGTGGTCTAGGATACGGTGCCATATTGTTGGGGGGTCTTATGCCTCCCGTGTTTCCTGCGTTATACTGTGGCTGCGGTGGCCTGTATTGCTGCTGAGTCTGCTGACCCCAGTTCTGATTACCTTGCCTCTGACCCCCATAGTTAGCCACATAGTTCATATCTTCAGGGTGCTGGTGATGATGATCATGCTCTGTATTCCATGGATTACCAATTGGCTGGCTAATGCAAGATGTGCACAAGCCCCCGTTGGTAGTGTCTACTATGTGAACCTGTTGCTTCTGCCCTGATTCCTCCACCTTTTTGGTGAGAATGCTCATTTGCGTCAAAAGAGTCGCCATGTTTTCAGCCATTGTATTAGAAGGATCAAGAGGCACTGAGTGCACCACTGGAGTGATAGGTGCATTTCTAGAAGTCCAACCCGAATTCTGCGCCATCTTGTCGAGCAAATTCTGACCTTCTCTCCAAGTCTTGCTCAAGAATGCCCCACCAGCTAAGGCATCAACTATATTCTTCAAGCTGTCTGACAATCCCATGTAAAACCGTTGTCCCAACATCTGCTCTGGAACACCATGGTGGGGACACATAACCAACATTCCTTTAAACCTGCCCCATGTCTCGTGTAGTGTCTCCATTGGTTTCTGTTTGAAGCTCACAATCTCATCTATTTGTTGAGCGGTCTTGTTGGGAGGATGGAACTTGTTGTGAAATTGCTTGACCAACTCATCCCAAGTTGCTATAGAGTTTATGGGAAGCGAGTTTAGCTAAACCTGAGCAGCTCCTGTCACCGAGAATGGAAACAATAATAGTCTGATTGCTTCCGGAGTCACGTTCGGTTGCCTTTGAGTTTTGCAAATAGACAGGAAGTTCTTTAAATGTTGCTGAGGGTCTTCTGTTTGTGTCCCAGAAAAAAGTCCCTTGTTCTGCAACAAGTGTAACATGTTATTTGTGATCTGGAACGATTCAGCTTGTATCGCAGGCACAATAATGGCAGTGGCCAGATTGTCAGCTGTGGGTTGTGCCCAGTCATAAAGTGCACCCTCAGGCACAGGAGGTGCCATTTGCTCATCCCTGATGTTCCCGTTGGGGTCGTTCACGTCGCCCATGTCAGTTTCGAGTTGGTGTGTTTGTTGCGATTGTTGAAGTCTTTTGTTTGCACGATTCAATGCCCGGAATGTCTTCTCGGGGTCTGAGAGTCCTTCAAGTAGTTCTCCAGTCCTCGTAGAATTTCTAGGCATGCACCTGTGTACCCAGATCAACGACCGTCAAAATTTTCAATGAAAAAGTTGGTAGAGAGAAAACTGACTACAGTAAGAATCTTTGTATTTCTGTCAATGGCAATTGATAATTCCGTTAACTCCCCGGCAACGGCGCCAAAATTTGATCACGCCCAACTATGCCTTATAAAAAGGACTTTGCGGACGTTGCAAATATAACCCGAGTATTACGCCCAGGGTCGAATCCACAGAGAGTTAACCTATCAACCACTATCTTCAGACCCACTAATTCTTCAGAACCAGCTTCCCAAATATTCAAATCTCAGTTGAGTGTTCTTTAATAACTAGCTTGTAAATAACTAAATGGCTGTAACTAAGTAAAAATTAAAGGTTGTAAACAATCATGAGAAAAAGCTAAGGCAATGATTTCCCCTATTGATGGAATCCTTTCTGTTTATGCTCATACAAATTTACCCACACATCTCTATCAATCATGAACGCTAATCTTACCGTAAATCTCTCCCGAGTAATCACAGTAATTTACTATTGCACTCTCCCGAGATACACTAGCTTACTTTATTTAGCATAATTCAATTTAGATTGCACCCAAGGCTTTGTTATTCCTAATCCCGCCTTTAAACCCGCAATTATAGATTCCTCTAATAATCTAGGAGTGGTGTTGTTCAACAATACCCTAAATATGCACTCTTTTCCAAGTTATGCACACTAAATAGGCACAGCTAATTGAGGATCCTGTCAATTAACTACAACAAATAACAAGAAGTTCATCACCCAATAGGTTCCATCAACACCTTAGACAAGGAATTTAGCTACTCATGACTATGGGAAAATAAACTAAGCTTGAATTCATCATAAAATCAAAAGAAAAGAGGAAAGATGTTTAGAGTACTTTCTCCCAATTGTTTTCCTTGCTAAGAAACCTAAAAAATCAATACATGCCTCTCTTGGGCGAAGTCTAATGTTTTAAATAGGGTTTAGGTCTAAAAATCCCGTAATTGACACTTTGATCCCAGAAGTTTCTGCGCCTGCCGCGGTTCTGCCGCGGTCGCGGTAGAACCGCGGCCAAACACCCTCGCGGATTCTCACAACTTCTGCAGCTGCTTCCCACCGCGGTTCTGCCGCGGTCGCGGTGAAACCGCGGTGGATCCAGTTCTCTGAATCTTCGGCCTGTTTTTTTTTTTGCACGGGTCACTTAGGAAATTTCACAGTTGGCCTCTTTTTTATCACTTTTGACTCCAAAACTGCTCCTTAGCCGTCTTTATACATATATCACCTACAAATCATGAAAAGCACTAATAAGAGCATTTTGTCATCACTTTTAGCATTAAACTACACAAGAAGGTGATTATTTAAGGTGTGATTATAGTCAAATTCACCTATTATCATTTAGTATAATTTATTCCTCTAAAATTAGACTTATCAGTGCTTAAACCAAACCTTTATAGCCTTATTATCTCCATCGTAAGTGTATTTTTTTTTATAAGATAAAGTTGATATTGAATTCTTTTGTACTACATAAAATTGCATAGATGCAGTGAAATAATTCAACAGATGAGAAGAAGAAGGTTAACCCCTTGAGTCGAAGGAGAACTTTAATACTTTCAATATCAAGCCCAATTCTTCTTAAAGCCTTTGTCCAAAGCTTTGTTCTTCTTCCTCTCTTTTCTTCTTTTCTCTTTCTTCCCTTCTCTGCTTCTGTTTTTTTTTTCTCGTTTTCTTGAAGCCAAATGCTTCGTCCCTTTTCCCCTTGCCCTTTTTTCAATTTGGCAGATTTTTCTAACCCTTGTGACTTATTTCACGTTAATGGGCCAAGCCCACTTGTATTCTTTCTTCTTCTTTTTTGTTTTTGGTTTTGTTTATTTAGTTTCATTTTTTGTTCATTTTTTTTGTTGTTAGTTTCTTATTATTATTATTATTATTATTATTATTATTATTATTATTATGCTAATGACCAATACACACTTATAAAAAAGTATAGGATATTACAGCATCACACTTTGCATACACTATTGTGAGCATGAGTTCCACATGTGTTTCTGTGTGAACTAACTTTATTGTTAACTGCTGCACCAAGTTATATACAATAGAAACCACATAGACTTCATCAATGAAAGCCCAGATTTTGTTGGAAACATTTACCACTGTTGTAGCCAAACCAATCCTTCTTCTGTACCTTTCCATTTTTCTAGCATGTTGCATTGGTTCTAGGATACCTATAAATTCAAAGTGGTGCCTCCTATGCATTGTAATGAGCCACTCAAAAGCTTGCATCGTATTCACTGACCTTAAATTCCATATGATTGCATCCATTATTGAGCGTCGGATTTAGTAAGTGCTCTTCTAGTTTGCACTCATGTTGATGGTAGACTAGAATTGTCCTTTGCTGCCTTTTTTATTCCTTAACTGCTTATTTAACCTTATTTATATTTCTTGGAGAAAGGTCCGCTTGCTTGGCAACATTTCGAAAATTTTGAGCAATTGATTCTTCATCAAAGTCATTGCCTTTTCTTTCTATATGTTCCTCTTCACCTTGATCAACAACATCTATAACTATCTGCATATTTGACTTCCTTTGTTTAGGTATCATAGCTTGATCCCCAGTTTTCTTTTGCTGTATTCACTAAGTATTTTCCAATGGAACAGTGCTTCTAATGTCAGCAGCTGCCTGAAAATTAGCCAACTGCCTATTCCCAGAAGCTGCACTCTCCCTAATATCCTGAGGAACTGAAATAACCTTCCCAGTTCCTCCTGGATCAGCCATGTTCACATCAATTTCTTTAGCATTCACAGTAGTTACATTAGGGTCCCCTGCACCTACTTGGATTTCCTTGCTATTATTATTCATAATGTGTGCATCGTCTTAATTGTTTAGATTCTCCTCCATATTGTTCTTCGTAGTAATTGCATCTCTATTTACACTTTGTTCCTCTTCTTCTATATCAATGTCAAAATCCCCCTCAGCTTGCATTCCATCCGGAATTTCCCCTTCCTCTGAATCTTCTTCAATTTGATTAGCCCACAGCCTCCTCAAGACCACTGAATTCTCTCATTGCTCACAAAATCTTCTTTCCTTGTCACTACAGCAGCAGTATTCACTTTCTCTGTATTTTTTGCCAAACCTCCTTCTACTCTAGTGTCATGTGATGGTATATCTTGAGAGGAAGTATTGGTGGCTACAACATTACCTGCAAAAGCTCTTTGTACCCATTGAGATGTTGATTCATTGTTTCTAACTTCTTCATTCCTTCTCCTGTTAGGACTAGATGAAACACCTTCCTTTGCTTCTTCAATGCCAACTACTGTAGGATTGAAAATAGGAGCTGCAAGATTTAAAACTTTCCCAGTACCAGTAGCATTATTTCTAGGGTTGTGATCTGCAATACCTTGATTCCCTCCCTTAATAGGAGAAGGCTTATCAATCTGAATTACTTCCTGCACTTCATCAATGACTACCAATTGTTTATCTTGCACATCACCAGCCTCAACATCTCCTAAGGCTGCAAACATGTTTGAAGTTTGTACCTGCTCATTACTTGTGTTGTCAACTGGAACTAGCTCCTGACCATTTTTTGCTTGATTGTCTTGCTTAGCACCAGATTTGCCACGATTATCCCTAACTTCCTTCCATTGTGCACCTACATTACCTACTACTTTCCCATTAGATAGAATCATCAAAGGAGCGGCTTCTTTACCTTTTTGCTTATTGCCTGCATTACCTTCATTCTCAACAGCCTGTTTATCAGCTACTTTGGTCTCCATTAGTATTGGATGAATCCTCCAACACTTAATCATGTCATGACTTTGAAGCTTGCATTCTTTACAATATTTAGGAAGGTAATCATATTTGATTGTCACCCATTCAATCCTAACCTCCCAGTTACTTTATTCTTAATATCCAAGCGTACCTTCTTAGGCAATTTAGATAGGAGATCAATGAGCACTTTAACACGGTCACAACATGGCCTAGATTTATTAGTAGTCGCCATATCAAGGAGCAATGGCTTACCAACTACTGAAGCTAATGAGAATATACACTCCTTGACAAAGTATGTAGGCAGCTGATTAGGAAAAGATGTCCATGCCATCACCTTAGGTGTTTCCTCTCCAATATTGAATTTTGCATCATATATCAACGTCCTCAATTGGTATTTGTATCCATCCTTTGCCTTCTCATAATATACACTCTTGGATGAGAAATCTACAAAATCTTGCCATAATGTCAGTCGTTCCAAGACATGCTTGTCCCTAAGGAATCCCCCATTACATTCTCCTTTGATCCCACATTGAGCATGTATTATCGTACCTAATTCATGGAGGTCAAGCCATCCATAAGAGAACTTACATACCATAGCATATTGAAGGACCTCTACTGCATTCATACGTTCAACTTCAGCTTCTAAGAATTTAACCAATGGTCGTCCATTCACAACAGTTGCACGTCGAAGGGGAATTGGATCCACAGCAGCTGCTCGTTCATGCATGGCAATGTTCAACCTGTTTGGTTTCAGGATTTTTGAGTAGTGTAATGGTTGTGGATTGATGTTTGAGGCAGTAGGGGTTGGGCCGAGGGTGGGGGAGGGCTAATCAGCCGATTACGATGGCTGGCCGTCGGCCAGATTTGCCATGGCAGCGACCAACATTAATATCGCCGCTAGAGTTTAGGGTTTTGCTAGAGAGCATTTTTTAATCATGCATTCCTAGTCTCTAAGACTACGTAATCCCAACACATGTGTAGTAAATAACAGAATTGAAATAGTTATCATTAAATTATAAACGAGTAAATGACATACATAACTGCAACGACCAACAGTTATACATTTCACAAAACCAGTAGTACGCAATCATAATCTCTACTAAAATACACTAGAATTTCTAAATACTATATTGTTTCGATTTATAATTTAACAGTAGCATAAGGAAGTAAGATGGTGACACTGAGGCCTATGAGCATCAAGTAGGTATAGCTTCAAGTCTACGCTACACAGACACAACTCTCAGTATCACGATTTGAAATACATGGATCATCACGAGAATATGCAAAAGAATAGCATGAGTACACCACAATGGTACCAGTAAGTATCAAGCCTAACCTTGGTAGAGTGGTGAAGAGGCCAGGTCAAGACACCTACTAGACATATAAACATGTACAACAAATGCGTGAAGCTAATAATGGAAATAACATCAATGTAAGGCTAACGGCGGAAATATTATTAATTTACAACCAACAACAAAAAATAGAAACGCAAATGGCAACAAGTAGTAAATATGTAATAGAGAAGCAACATAATCAGGACAGCGATGAGATATGAATGAACTCAAATAAGGAGGAATCAATGACAACTCAAGTAATCTGAACACCACCAGTAGATAAATCAAGAGATTACCGTATACTAGTTAGGCAACTGCAAGTCAAAGCACGGTGTGCCTTCTGGAGTGCTCACCCTTCTCAGATGGCACCAAATGATGCTTGCATTTTTCGAAACATATGAAATCGTCCGTGCTGTCTAAAACTTGTGACCCCATCCAAGCGAAAATCGTAACACGATACATGTTCCTTATGCCGATAGCAGACATCTAGTTCAAGCCATGGTAGACACTATCAAGAACTCTTCAAGACTCGTCCGCCATGACCAAGTCATCAGAACTCAACTTCCCCAACTCAAGCAAGTCATGCAAGCCGTCAAACCCAAGAGTACTGCCACAAAAATGCTAGTAAGGGATTACCATACCAAAAGAAGCAATTACCTTTAGTACCAGGTTGGCCACTAAGATGTCCCACATCCTCCATTCCTCCTCCACTCGTCTTCAAGCTAACACTTCTCCTCGTCGGTACATAATGACTCCAAATCATTGCTCGCTACAAGAGATCCTAGCATGAACCACGTCGTTAGAAGGCCCATAAACTGATGTATTTCCTCTGAAGCAGCCAACAATGCTGCAACCGAGATACCTTTTGAAGACACTTTTTTAAATCTGAAGATGCTTCTCTAGCCTCTGTGACA
This sequence comes from Nicotiana attenuata, assembly GCF_001879085.1. Classification (NCBI taxonomy): domain Eukaryota; kingdom Viridiplantae; phylum Streptophyta; class Magnoliopsida; order Solanales; family Solanaceae; genus Nicotiana; species Nicotiana attenuata. Next base: position 86,285 of record NW_017672050.1, on the reverse strand, counting down.
CTGAAATGTAGATATAGCTATGATACAGATATACCGCATATATACCTCAGACCCAAAGTTGATATAACACTAGCCCATGTAATCTGATTGTCGATAAAAAACTTCCCCACTTGGCGGAAAGCCATATGAAACAACATTCGATGATCCACAATACTATCCTTCATAAGTCGGTACAACACCAATCAGATACAAGAACCCGTTGCATCCCACACCTAAACAACTGCAGATCTACCAACATGTCCGCGTCCTCAGTCTGGACAACACTTTGTGACAATGATCGAGCATCCATGGCCCCCTATTCTCAGCATTCTGAACCGTCGGAGCATAGTTAATACCGAGTGCGCATCATCATATATAAGTGGATGTAAAAGAGTATAAGATGTATCCGTCAAGCAGAATCAGTGTCGCATGATAAGTAATGAAAGGAGTGGAATTTCCTAATAGTTCTATAGTCTCTTAAAGATAAGTACGGACGTCCGTACACATCGGCATGATTCTACCAAAACCCGCTTATGACTCGTAGCACCAATGAACCTAGAGCTATCATACGACTTGTCACGACCCCAAGTTCCTACCCTAGGATGTTGTGATGGCACATAGTCTCTAAGACTAGGTAATTCTAACACGTGTTTGAGTTAATAACATAATTGATCTATTTAATCAATATATTATTAACCAGTAAATGACATACGAAAATGCAACAATCAATAGTTATACATTTCCCAAACCATTTATACGGAATAATAATCTCTAATAAATATCCTAGGATTTCTAAATACTATACTATTTCGATTTACAATTTAACAGTAGCATAAGGAGGTATGATGGTGACTCCGAGCCCTGCGAGCGCCAAGCAGGTATTCCTTGAAGTCTCTATCACGCAGACGCAACTCCCAATATCACGATCAAAAATATCTGGATCTGCACAAAAATGTGCAGAAGCGTAGCATCAGTACCCCACAATGGTACCCAGTAAGTATCAAGCCTAACCTCGGTAGAGTAGTGACAAGGCCAGGTCAAGACACCTACTACACAAAGAAACATGTACAAGAAATACATGAAGCTAACAATGGAAAGAACATCAATGTAAGGCTAACGGCGAAAAGATTATTGGTTTACAACCAACAACAAAATAATGGAAACGCAAATGGCAAGAAGTAGTAAATGGATAATAAAGAAGCAATATAATCAGGAAATCGATGAGATATGAATGATCTCAAACAAGGAGGAACCAATGACAACACAAATAATCAAATTCAACGCATTGGCCTAAAACAGGAGTTACCTCGAGGCACCATACCTTGTAAATCATAAATCATGGACCAAAATTTTCAAATCTTACATGTATGGCACCTCATGCCCACAATAACAATTACCTTCACATGGCAAGACCCACGTGCTAACATGTAATTGCAGCCGTAATATCAATTAAAATGATAGAGTTATATTTAAAAACTATAAAGTATAATATAGATCATGAATAAAGTATGGCTTTAAATGAAATAAAGAGTTTATTTTAGAAATCAATTAAAGTAAAATAAAATATAATTTACAGAAAATAGAGTATCATATGGTTTTAGATTACAAATCAATAAAACTGAGTAAGATGCCATATATAAAAAAAGCAAAACATCAGTTAACTTAACTAATTAATATAGAATTTGTTAAGAGAAATGTGATAACAATTTTAAGTAAGGTAACCAATCATCCGGTTGCTGCGTATATTTGAATAATCGAATAATAGTAAAAGGGCGATAACCAATTAAATTAATAAGGCATCGAGTGATATAGCGAGTTATATCTTAAGAGACACATAGAATAAAGCATGTCAATAATTCTATTATTTAATTCGTTATGCTACCAATAACTCAACTGTTAAAGCAATACAGACGTAGAATGCATGACTCACACAAGAAACCACAATCGTTTCAACACTAAGATAACAATGAATAACCAAGTACAACAAAATACAGATGAATGATTGAAGGAAGAACAATAACTGGTCAAATCAACATGTTGTCCAAACATAGAATATAAAACAAGATTCACAACCGAGGTACCGCCTTGAAATCACATCTCACAAGTCATAATCGCAATCTTTCCTTATACCTCCAACTGAGCCTTACATTTAGATTGTTTTGTAAATACCTTTTCTCGAAATAATTACATGCACTTTAGCCTACCTTATGTCGTCATGTGGCTTCAAGTTATTCCCATACTAGAAACACGCACATAAATCCCACCTTAAGCCGCCGCATGCACATTAACCCCAATCCTTATAACGCCGCATGCACATCAATATCACAACACAATAACAACTCGCACCACAAATGTCTGCATGCCACAACTTGCCAAAAATCATCAGTACCAAAGTTTCCACAACATATAGCCTACGACTCAACCACAATATGAACAAGAATCTCAATTATAACAAAATAAAGGTGAATAACTCAACAAGAAAGATATCTTAACATTTAATAACTTCACCTCAATGTGATAACAACTTTCACAACTTCACACCAGTAACTCAACAAGAAGTATTCCATGAAATAACAACTTCAAGTAAGGTAATTCAACAATTAAAGAATTAACAAGACAATAAGGAAGGAAATAACTTAAACTAAAGCAAGTAAGAGTAAAATAACAAGTAATAGATAGAGCAAGTGTTAATAATGTCAAATAAAGCATGTAAGGATAGATTAACAATGAAAGATATAACATGTTATGGCAATTCAATTAAAAGTATGAAAATGTCTAAATAGCCAAAGCCAGTCAAATACCATATATAACCCGTGTACCCACTCGTCACCTTGCGTACACGGCTTTCACATAACACAAATAGCACAATCAACTAAAATCCTAAGGGGTAGTTCCCCAAAAAAAAGTTCGACAAGATACTTACCTCAAAGAAGCTAAATCAATACCTTAAGAAGCCCGTCCCATGTGAAACCACCATCGGACGGCTCGTATCTAGCCAAAATAACTTAATATCTTAAATAAAAAAACATAGGAAACAATGTTGGATATTAAAGCTTCGATCTTTAATGAAAACTCTAAGATTCAACCATGGGCCTGCACCTCGGAACACGATAAAACTCACTAATTTTGAACACCCTTTCCGATACGCGTCTAATCATACCTAAATCATTCAACTCCGACCTCAAATCGGTTTTCAAATTGTCAATTTATGTTATAGAAATTTTTTACTAAAATCCTCAATTTCTCAAATTCAAATTATTAATCAAACACTAAAATCGAGGTTGGAATCAAGAACTAATAACAAATTCGAGTCAGAAATACTTACTCCAATCAAAGTAGTAAAAATTCCCTCGAGAATCGCCTAAAACTGAGCTCTAAAACCTTGTGAGAAAAAAGTAAGTAAATTCCGGGAAAAAAAATGCAGCAGTTGTCCCAGCTGGATTCAGGACAAGATGATCCCGAAACATACACTTGATAAGCCCAAAACAATCCTTGGTAGATTACATCAAAGATTGCCTCTTGAATCACACAATTTGATCTTAAAATGAGGGAGATACGATGTTTTAAAGTTTGAAATGAAATCTGAAAAATTCAATGACCATTTCGCGATTAGTTACACCAGAAAAAAAAACAGCAATAAGAAAATCTTTGTTTTAGCACCCCAAAACTGATTCGGAACCTCCCTGTCACGACCCGGATTTCCCACCCTCGGGAGTCGTGATGGCGCCAACTAGTGAAAGTTAGGCAAGCCAACCAATTGTAGTATTTACCTTTTTTCCATTTTAATCCTTTAATAAGTAAGAACCAACGTCATATAAATAGCGGAATTTAATAAGCGAAAGACGAAAATGTAATATTTTAATAATGATACCAATACCAATCCATAACATAAACTACCCAGAACTGGTGTCACAATATCACAGACGGTCTAAGAGTACTACAAATAAAGGTCCGAAAGATTTAGTACAATATTGTCTCTGAATACATGAAGAAACAGAATGAAAAGATAGAAGGAGACGCCATGGTCCGCGGATGCCTGCAGGACTACCTCGGGTCGCCTGATGAACTGGAAGCAGCAACCTCATTGCGGTCCGAAAGCTATAGTACCAAGGTATGCACAAAAGAGTGCAGAGTGCAGCATCAGCACAACCGACCCCATGTGCCGGTAATTGTCTAGCCTAACCTCGGCGAAGTAGTGACGAGGCTAGGACCAGACTACCATAAACCTGTACAGTTAAATCATATACAGCGAAAAAATAAAGGCAGATATTTACAGTTAATGATGGGAGGGGTAAAGCATGCTGCGGGGAGTATCAGATAACAACAGAATACCAGAGAGGAATGTAAAGAAACCAAAATTCAATTGCTAACAATAATAAGAGAAACAAACACAGTATTCTAACAAAAATAAGAGAGGCAAACACAGTATTCACTTTCATCTCTTTCTTGTTGCAGGCGTGCAACCCGATCCCACTTCAAATATCTTGTTGCAGGCGTGCAACTAGATCCCATTTCATATATCTTGTTGCAGGCGTGCAACCCGATCCCATTTCATTTATCTTGTTGCAGGTGTGCAACCCGATCCCATTTCAAATATTACCGTGGCGGCGTGCCGCCCACTCCAATTTCATATATCCTGTTGCAGGCGTGCAACCTCATCGCATTTCAAATCAACATCAATCACAAAAGAATCACGGCAAGGGAACAAGAGTATAACAACAATCATATCCCGGCAAGGGAAACAATATCAAAAGCATTAAAATCCCGGCAAGGGAGATAACATTAAAGCAACAACATCTCGGGGAGAGATATAACATTAAAAGTAGCAACATCCCGGCAAGGGAGACAATATCATAATCCTCTTCTCTTTTCCACATTTACTTCACAACTCAATTCACAACTTGAGCCAATGCTCTATAATGCTTTATTGCTAATAATTCTTCCACAATTCACTTTACAACTTGGACCAACTCATCAAGGTTCAATTACCAATAATACTACCACGAGCCTTGTTCAGCAATGGAAATTCTCACATAAGGCATGAACAATACAAAACGGAGCCACATTAATCATAGTATAAGACTCACGGGCATGCGTGACACCAACGCATAGATACTCGTCACCATGCCTATACGTCGTACTCAACATCTAACACATAACAAATAGGACACGACTCCTAATCCCTCAAGCTAAAGTTAGACCAAACACTTACCACAACTACCGCTTTACCTCTTGTTTCCACCACCAACTCGCTTGTATCTAGCCATAATTTAATTAATACCATTAATAAATGCTTAATGAATCTATTCTAATGCATGAAAATTGGTTTTTAATTGTTTTCCCCAAAAAATAAAAAATCGACCCCCGGGCCCGCTTGGTCCAATCCCTAAATTCGGACCAAAACCCGATTACCCATTCACCCCCGAGCCCGGATATATAATTGGTTTTGGAATCCGACTTCAATTGGAGGTCTAAATACCCAAATTTCAATATTCTAAGGTTTTACCCAAAATTCCCAATTCCACCATGAAAACCCTAGATTCTAGGATGAAATCTTGTAAAAAGAAGTAAAGATGTGAGAGAAATGAGTTTAAAATCACTTACTTGTGTTTTGGAGAAGAAAAAGTGTTTGAAAAATCGCCTCTTATGTTTTAGGTTTCTGAAAATGGAAAAATAACTGAAAGGTCCCCTTTGGATACTCCTCTCAGACCCTCACTGCGGACCGCATAAACGGGATTGCGGCCGTGGAGCTCCACCGCGGACCGCAAAATATCGAGCGCGGCCGCGGAGGCTTAGCCTTGCTCTTCCGCGGACCGCATAAATCGCACCGCGGTCGCGGAGGCCTTACCTCGGTCGCGAGAAAGCACTGCGGACCGCGAAGCCAGGTTCAGAGACCTGCAACTTCTCTGAACCTGCAACAGCTATTTTTTGTAAGTCTAAATCCACTCCGTGGCCTATCCAAAACTCACCCGAGCCCTCGAGGCTCCAAACCAAACATGCTCGCAAGTCCAAAAACATCATACGGACTTGCTCGTGCGATCAGATCATCGAAATAAAATCAATAACTATGAATTTCGCATCAAAATCAAAGAAAAATACCATGAACTCTTAAGTTCAAATTTTAACAACCGATGGTCCGATTCATGTCATTTCAAGTCCGTTTCTTACCAAATTTTACAAGCTCAACTTAAATCACATATAAGTTCTGTACCGGGCTACGGAACAAATATATGGGCCCGATACCATCAAATTCAATTACATTCAAATTTCTAAAAACTCTAAGAATTTCAGTTAAACAATTTTCTTCAAAAATTCATTTCTCGGGCTTGGGACCTCGGAATTCGATTCCGGGCATACGCCCAAGTCCCATATTTTTCTACGGACCCTGCGGGTCCGTCAAATAACGGGCCCTATTCCGTTTACCTAAAATGTTGAACGAAGTCAACCTAAATTAATTTTAAAAGCAAAACTCATCATTTTTCACAGATTTTTACATAATGCTTTCCGGATACACGCCCGGACTGTGCATGCAAATAGAGGTGAGACAAAAGGAAGGTTTTAAGGCCTCGAAACACAGAACTTATTTCCAAAACAAATGATGACCTTTTGGGTCATCACATCCTCCACCTCTAAAACAACTGTTCGTCCTCAAATGGACATAAGAAGGAAGTACCTGAGTCGGAGAAATGATGGAGATATCGGCTTCGCATATTGGACTCGAACTCCCAGGTCGATGCCTCAGCAGGCTGACCTCTCCACTGAATACGAACAAAAGGGAAACTCTTCGATCTCAATTGACGAACTTGCCAGTCTAGAATAGCTAGAGGCTCCTCCTCATAGGACAAGTCCTTGTCCAACTGAACAGTGCTGAAATCTAATACGTGGGATGGATCGCCGTGATACTTCCAAAGCATGGACACATGAAACACTGGGTGCACGGCTGATAAACTCGGCAGCAATGCAAGTCTGTAAGACACCACTCTCACTCGATCAAGAATCTCAAACGGGCCAATGAACCTAGGGCTAAGCTTGTCCCTCTTCCCAAATCTCACCACTCCCTTCATAGGCGACACCCGAAGCAACACCCGCTCGCCGACCATGAATGCCACATCGTGAACCTTACGGTCGGCATAACTCTTTTGCCTGGACTAAGCTGTACGAAGCCTATCCTGAATGATCCTGACCTTGTCCAAGACATCCTATACTAGATCCGTTCCCAACAACCGAGCCTCTCCCGGCTCAAACCAACCAACCAGCGACCGACACCGCCTACCATATAAAGCCTCATAGGGAGCCATCTGAATGCTCGACTGGTAACTGTAGTTGTAGGCAATCTCCGCTAAAGGCAAAAACTGATCCCACGAGCCTCCAAAGTCAATAACACAAGCCCGGAGCATGTCCTCCAAAATTTGAATAGTACGCTGGGACTGCCCGTCCGTCTGAGGATGAAATGATGTGCTCAACTCAACCCGAGTGCCCAACTCACGCTGAACTCCCCTCCAGAAATGCGAGGTAAACTGCATACCTCGGCCCGAAATGATAGACACGGGCACACCATGAAGGCGAACAATCTCCCGGATATAGATCTCAGCTAACCTCTCAGAAGAATAGGAGACTGCCACAGTAATGAAATGCGCTCACATGGTCAGCCTATCGACAATAACCCACACTGCATCAAACTTCCTCTGAGTCCTTGGGAGTCCAACAACAAAGTCCATAGTGATACGCTCCCACTTCCACTAAGGAATCACAATCTTCTGGAACAAACCACCAGGTCTCTGATGCTCGTACTTTACCTACTGACAATTCAAATACCGAGCCATATATGCAACAATATCCTCCTTCATCCTCCTCCACCAATAATACTGCCACAAATCCTGATACATCTTGGCGGTGCCCGGTTGAATAGAGTACCAGGAACTATGGGCCTCCTCTAAAATCAACTCTAGAAGTCCATCCACAGTAGGCACACAAACTCGACCCTGCAGCCTCAAAACTCTATCATCTCCAACTGTAACGTGCTTGGCACCTCCGCGCCACACTGTGTCCCTGAGAACACACAAATGAGGATCATCATACTGCCGATCTCGGATGCGCTCAAATACTGAAGAACGAGCGAATGTACAAGCTAACACACGGCTGGTCTCAGAGACATCCAACCTCATGAACTGATTGGCCAAAGCTTGAACATCCAAGGCAAGCGGTCTCTCAACGACCGGAATATATGCAAGACTGCCCATACTGGCTGACTTTCTACTCAAAGCATCGGCCACCACATTGGCCTTCCCCGGATGATATAAAATGGTGATATCATAGTCTTTCAATAGCTCCAACCACCTACTTTGCCTCAAATTTAGCTCCTTCTGCTTGAACAAGTATTGCAAACTCTTGTGATCCATGAACACCTCGCATGACATGCCATACAGATAATGCCTCCAAATCATCAATTTCTGAACAATGGTTTCTAACTCCAAATCATGAACCGAATAGTTCTTCTCATGAATCTTCAACTGACGCGAAGCATAAGCAATGACCTAGCCATCCTGCATCAACACCGCACCAAGTCCAATACGAGATGCGTTACAATAAACTGTATATGGCCCTGAACATGTGGGCAAAACCAACACTGGTGCCGTAGTCAAAGCTGTCTTGAGCTTCTAAAAGCTCTCCCCACACTCGTCTGACCACCTGAACTGGGCAACCTTCTGGGTCAACCTGGTCATCAGGGCTGCAATAGATGAAAACCCCTCCACAAACAGACGGTAATAGCCTACCAAACCCAAGAAACACCGCATCTTTATAGCTGATGTGGCTCGAGGCCAGTTCTTGACTGCCTCTATCTTCTTCGGATCCACCCGAATACCCTCTGTTGAAACAACGTGACCCAAGAATGCAACTGAAGTTAACCAGAACTCGCACTTTGAAAACTTAGCATATAATTGACTATCTTTCAAAGTCTGAAGAACCACTCTCAAATGTTGTTCATGCTCCTCCCGGCTGCGGGAATAAATCAAAATATCATCAATGAAGACAATCACAAAGGAATCCAAATAAGGCCTGAACACTCGGTTCATCAAATCCATGAAAGCTGCTGGGGCATTTGTCAATCCGAATTACATCACCAAGAACTCATAATGCCCGTACCGAGTGCAGAAAGCTATCTTAGGGACATCGGATGCCCTAATCCTCAACTGATTGTAACAGATCTCAAGTCGATCTTAGAAAACACTTGGGCACCCTGAAGTTGGTCAAAAAAATCATCAATCCACGGTAATGGGTACTTATTCTTGATTGTGACCTTGTTCAATTGCCGGTTATCTATACGCATCCTTATCGATCCATTTTTCTTCTTAACAAACAACACCGACGCACCCCAAGGCGAGACACTAGGCCTAATGAAGCCTTTATCAAGCAAGTCTTGCAACTGCTCCTTCAATTCTTTCAACTCAGGCGGGGCCATACGATACGGCGAAATAGAAATGGGCTGAGTGCCCAGAGCCAAATCAATACATAAGTCAATATCCCTGTCGGGTGGCATATCCGGCAGGTCTGAAGGAAATACCTCAGGAAACTCACGTACCACAGGCACAAAATCCATAGGAGGAACCTCAGCACTAGAATCACGAACATATGCCAAATAGTCCAAACACCCCTTCTCGACCATACGTCGAGCCTTCATATACGAGATAACACTACGGGTAAGATGACCAGGAGTCCCTCTCCACTCTAAATGAGGCAACCCCGGCAAGGCTAAGGTCATAGTCTTGGCATGACAGTCCAAGATATCATGGTAAGGTGATAACCAGTCCATCCCCAATATGACATCAAAATCAACCATGTCCAAAAGTAATAGGTCTACTCGGGTATCAAAACCCCCAATCACTACTATACAAGAACGATGGACACAATCTACCACAATAGAATCACCCACCGGTGTAGACACATATATAGGAGCACTCAAGGAATCACTAGGCATGACCAAATACGGTGCAAAATAAGATGACACATACGAGTATGTAGACCCTGGATCAAATATAGCTGAAGCATCTCTACTACAAACCAGAACAGTACTGTGATAACTGCATCGGAAGCATCAGCCTCAGGCCTGGCTAGAAGGGCGATAACA